>NC_142954.1:21589668-21658200 GCF_046866305.1 Octopus bimaculoides | reverse complement strand
TGTCTGCCTTTGTATGAAGAAACAATAGTAACATATTCGAAATGAATTAGAAAGAGAAGAACGGATTTAATAAAGGACAAAGGGACAAGAATACACGGGAAAAAGGTTAACAGGAGATAAAAGATGAAAGATTAAAGGAAGCAAAGCTGGAGGGAGAGAATACAAAAGAAATTGGTCAGAGAGAGAGAGAGAGAGATGGGGAGAGAGAGAGAGAGAGAGAGAGAGTGAGTGTTATGATGAACGTCTCCTACAAGATTGGACACGGTCAAAAGCGAGATAATAGAGAATGGCCGAAAACAATGGCCTCCATGACTCCAGAAAAAATGGTTGTTGTTGTTGTTATTACCGGTGTTAGTGTCGTTGTCGTTCTGGTCGTAGTTGTAGTAGTAGCAGTAGCAGCAGTTGTTGTTGTTGTAGTACTTTAGTCTCTCCCGAGAAGACACGTGACTTAGTGGTTTGGGTTTTCAACTCATGATCATATGATCCTGAATTCGATTTCCTGTGAAGAATTGTATTCTTGAGCAAGACACTTTATTTCGCGTCACTCCAGTCAACCTAGCTGGCAAAAGTTAATTGTACCTGTAGTTCATCCAGGATTTGTTGTTGGCACTCCGTTGCTTACGACGTCGAGGGTTCCAGTTGATCCAATCGACGGAACAGCCTGCTCGTGAAATCAACGTGCAAGTGGCTGAGCACTCCACAGGCACGTGTACCCTTAACGTAGTTCTCGGGGATATTCAGCGTGACACAGAGAGTGACAAGGCTGACCCTTTGAATTACAGGCACAACAGAAACAGGAAGTAAGACTGAGAGAAAGTTGTGGTGAAAGAGTACAGCAGGGTTCGCCACCATCCCCTGCCGGAGCCTCGTACAGCTTTCGGTGTTTTCGTTCAATAAACACTCACAACGCCCGGTCTGAGAATCGAAACCGCGATCCTACGACCGCGAGTCCGCTGCCCTAACCACTGGGCCATTGCGGCTCCACTCATCAAGGATAGCTATGTCACTTTCTGTGTCACGCCAAATGTCCTTGAGCACCACGTTAAGGGGACGCGTGTCTGCGGAGTGCTCAGCTTGTTGTACCTTAATTTTGTTTGTTCTGTTGATCGAATCAGCTGTAACTCTCCAATTTTTGAGCACCCCTGCATATCAGTCCTCATTGATCAGGTCGTAATCACTAAAGAAGTGATTGAAGGCAGTTTGGCTGCTATTTCTAGATGTCCAGACGACCGACTGAAATAGCAAAACGAACGAATGATTGCATAACAATTGAATCCTTTGTCAGTTCACATTTGTTAGCCCAAACCAGCGGACCTATAATTGGAGGCTTTCCATCTCCGATTTCAGTCAACCGTGACCATTTCGTCATTTTTATGGTCCATAGAACTAGCGATATTGTCTAACGTGACCTGTCCTTACTTAAGACGATGCTGTGCGACTTGGCTGTTATTTCTAGCATCTCGTTGGCTCCACATCGTCGTTTGTTTGTCGTAGTCGTTACTGCTGCTCTTGTTGAGCGGTGGTGTTGTGGATTAATCCAGGATCAGATCTAATCGACAAAGAAGCTTGACACGGAAGTCATCATGTGACAAGCGGTTAGAGCCAAACACTTATTTTTCCACGTATATACATATACGCAAGCACTGACACACACAAACACGCACGCACACACACAAACACACACACACATTATATATACAGGCGTGGCTGTGGTAAGAAGTTTGTTCTCTAACCACATACTGAGTTCAGTCTCACCGTGTGACACCTTGAGTGAATGCCTTCTACTATAGCCTCGGGCCAAACAAAGTCACATAAGTAGATTTAGTGGATGGAAACTGAAAGAAGCCCGCAGTTTTTATATATGTGTGTGTGTGTGTGTGTGTTTGTGTTTATCTCCCATCTCCGCTTGACAACCGGTGTTCGTGTGTTTATGTCCCCATAATTTAACGGTTCGGCATAGAGACCGATAGAATAAGTGCCAAACTTTAAAAAAATGTACTAGGATCGAATCATTCGACTCAAAATTCGTCAAGGCTGTGCCCGAGCATGGTTGCAGTCTCATGACTCTAACGAGTAAAAGATAACAATTATGTAATATGTATTATATTTTATTGGCGGTGTGTTCGCAGAATCGATAGCGCGTCGAACAAAATGCTTAACGACATTTCTTCCAGCTTTTTACTTTTTGAGTTCAAACTCCGCCGGGACTAATTTTGTTTTCATCCCTTTGTGGGTAGAAAACAAAGTACCAGTCAAGTACTGAGGTGGATGTAATCGATTGGACTATTCCTCTCAAAACTGCTGACCAATTGATTGACCACTGCAATGGACTGGCGTCACGTTCAGGAGTTATGTTGTAATCTCGGGCACTTACACACAACAGAAATCGTGTAACTGGCTGAATCAGACTTTTGTTATTAAACGATGAAGACTCACTTGTTCGACGATGAAGACTCACTTGTTCGACGATGAAGACTCACTTGTTCGACAATAAAGACTCACTTGTTCGACGATGAGGATTCACTTGTTCGACGATAAGGATTCACTTGTTCGATCAACAGAATTATCTGTTCCTGAATTAATGACTAACTAGCTAAATATTCCACAAGCACGTGTACTTTTAACGCAAATTCTCAAGCAGTATGACCGTGACACAATGTGTGATAAGGCAATACCTTTTGAATTTCACCAGACAGACTCCTGTGCTGTTTCTGCCATACGGGATGAATCGAATCGATGCTATAAAGGAGAAAAGGATAAAGCTCCTTCGAGTCATATAGACTCATAGAACCAGCTTCCTGGTTTCTCTGGCGTATATATCCCAACCATGGTAGAAGGGACGCAGGTTCGTCTCAGGATTACTCATTTTTGCTAGGTGAGTGAACTGAAGCAACGTAAAAGGAAGTATGCTGCTCAAGGCCAAACGCATCGGCCGGTCCAGGAATTGAAACCACAATCACAAGATCGTTAGTGCACTGCCCTAACCACTCAGCCACGCGCCTTCACAACGGATGCTTTAAGAAATGACTTTTGCCGAAGCTTCCACAGGTTCTATCCTACTGCGCAACTTAGCGGTTCGACAAAAAGAGACAGATAGAATAAGTACCAGGCTTACAAAGAATAAGTCCTGGGGTCGATTTGCTCGACTAAAGGCGGTGCTCCAGTATAGCCGCAGTCAAATGACTGAAACAAGTAAAAGAGTAAATATAATATAAATTCTTTACATGTTTTTAAGTTACGAAAGAATTTGTCGTGATTTTTGAATTTTCGTATTGTTAAATAAAATTTCATCAATTTCCCTTTCATTTATGATTTTATATATGTGTGTGTGTGTGTGTGTGTGTGTGTGTGTGTGTGTGTGTGTGTGTGTGTGTGTGTGTGTGTGTGTGTGTGTGTGCACACACGTGGAGGCGCAATGGCCCAGTGGTTAGGGCAGCGGACTCGCGATCATAGGATCGCGGTTTCGATTCCCAGACCTGGCATTGTGAGTGTTTATTGAGCGAAAACACCTAAAAGCTCCACGAGGCTCCGGCAGGGGATGGTGGCGAGCCCTGCTGTACTCTTCCCCCACAGCTTTCTCTCACTCTTACTTCCTGTTTCTGTTGTGCCTGTAATTCAAAGGGTCAGTCTTGTCACACTCTGTGTCACGCTGAATATCCCCCGAGAAGTACGTTAAAGGTACACGTGTCTGTGGAGTGCTCAGCCACTTGCACGTTAATTTCACGAGCAGGCTGTTCCGTTGATCGGATCAACTGGAACCCTCGACGTCATAAGCGACGCTGTGCCAACAACATGTATACACACGCATACACACACACATATATATATATATATATATATATATATATATATATGTGTGTATGTATGTGTACAGATACTACACACCTAAGTGCTTGTTGGAGGATGGGTACCAACCCGGAATTACACAACACTAACAAGACAAATCTCCTCCATACATCAAACCCCAGCCAACCACAAACTGTTGCCCTCGTAGCTACCTAAACAAGACCATTGTTAATTAACTCATTCTCTTCCTCCCTTCCTCCTCTCTCTATATCTAACCCTCCCTCTCTACATCTGTCTGTCTCTTTCTTTGTATTTGTCTCTCTGTCTTTCTCTCCTCGTCCCACTCAATCTCCCTCTCTCGTTTCCTTCGTATAATTATTCACAGCATTATCCACTCACTGTTTGAGCGTCTGGTATCAGCAGTAAGTCATTTTTTTTATGAAATCTAGAAACCAGACGATTAATTATGTATATTTATTTACTTTTGACCGTTGACTGAACACTATTCAATTTTTTTTCTCCGTGTCTCCGTATTCTTTCTGTTGAAGAGCGTAGCTCGAAACGTCAAAGACTTTCCGTATTCCCGAGCGTCATACTAATATATACTTTTGTTATTTACACCACCTGTCCTCGTCTGTTATTATTTGTATATTCTCCCATATATATATATATATATATATATATATATATATATACTTATTTGCACTATATATATATATATGTGTGTGTGCGTGCGTGCGTGTGTGTATGTATGCATATATATATATTCATTTTATTGTTTATATTTATATTATTTCATTATTATTTTCTTTTTCTACGTATTCCTTCGCATTGTTTCTCGTTTTCCTGTTGGTATATTCCCTACTGTCAGATGAGCCTTCACAACCACGCCTCTCTTAAATGCTTTTATTTTTTTTAATTATTTTTATTTTCAATTGTTCGGGAATGTATTGTTTTTTTTTGACATCCTTTTCATTTTCTTTCGTTCTCTTTCTCACTTTTTCTCTTCTTACACTTGCTCTTGCAGTAGTAAAAGTAGTAGAAGTAGTAGAAGTAGTAGTAGTTGTTGTACTTGTGGTGGTCTTGTGGTTTCTATTGTGATTGCTACTGAAGCAGCAGCAGCAGTAGATGTTGTTGTTCTTGTTCTTTTTCCTATTATTATTATTATTATTATTATTATTATGGGGTGGAAACGCATAACAAAACAGAGTAGCAAATTGTCAAATTGTTTGGGCACGGCGTGGGTAGGGAGCGTCGAACAAAAGGGAAACACACACACACACACACACACACACACACACACACAAGGGAGAAGAAGAGAAACCAACAAGAAAGAACCAACCCCAACCATTACCGAGCAAGACACACTAGGGGCATCTCATTTGCCCGCCCCTAACACCTGGGGTTTATATAAGATTTGCAGTCGATCGAATAGCTTACAAACAACCTGATGAATCTACTGAACGATATCAGGGTAAAAGAAGGGGGTTAGTAGATTATTTAAGGGGCCATGGCTTCATATCTTCTGCAAGACAGTCCCATTCTGTGGCATAGACCGGTAAAGTGTCTGCTACTATAGCCTCGGGCCGACCAAAGCCTTGTGAGTGGATTTGGTCGACGGAAACTGAAAGAAGCCCGTAGTATATATGTATATATATATGTGTGTGTGTGTGTGTGTGTGTGTGTGTTTGTCCCCTCCAACATCGCTTGACTACCGATGTTGGCGTGTTTACGTCCCCGTACAATAGCAGTTCTGCAAAAGAGACCGATAGAATAAGTACTAGTCTTACAAAGTCCTGGGGTCGATTTGCTCGACTAAAGGCGGTGCTCCAGCATGGCCGCAGTCAAATGACTGAAACAAGTAAAAGAGTACAAGACTGAGACCCCCTTCGGTCATGACTGACCATGGGATTGCACCAAGAAAGTTACCCACACACGCACAAGTCCGGGCAAGGTCGTTTATGGAAGACCAGCAGTCGGCCATGCATACTGGCCTCCCCTCTCCACGTCACCAGCGTTATCCAAGGGAAAGGCAATGGGGCCAATACAGCTTGGCACCAGTGACGTCACAAGTCATTTCTACAGCTGAGTGAACGGGAGCAACGTGAAATAATGTGTCTTACTCAAGAACACAACACACAGCCTGGTCCGGCATTCGAACTCACAACCTCACAATTTTAAGCTCGATGCTCTGACCACTGAGCCTTGCAGCTTTACAAGGTTAAAAGAATATATCTATATATCTATGTGTGTGTGCGTGTCTATACGTCTGTGTTTGTCCCCCACCACTGCTTGACAATCGGTGTCGTCGTGTTTACGTCCCCGTAATTTAGCGGTTCGGCATAAGGGTCCGATACAATAAGCACTAGGCTTATGACATAAGACCTGCAGTAGATTTGCTCGACTAAAACACTTCAAGGAGGTGCTCCAGTATGGCCAAAGTTAAATGACTGAGGCAAATAAAAGAACACCTACCTACCTACCTATCTATCTATCTATCTATAGGCGAAGGCGTGACTGTCTGGTAAGAAGTTAGCTTCTCAAACACATGGTTCTGCGTTCGAACCCACATAAATAATATTTTAAAATTTGGGTATACATCTCGTAGTATGCCGTTCAAAGCCTGTTCACTATATTCGGCTACCTGATGTTATCCATCAACAGGATGGATTTAAAGGCCACCGGATTCATTACAGGAATTCCTTCGCGCCTTTAAGGTCTATAACATATAAATTCCATTTTCATTCCCTTGCTGTCATGTCTTATATACACATAAATACACACACAACACACACACACACACACACACACACACACACACACACACACACACACACACGCACACACATTTATATGTGTGTTTGATGAGAGGAGTGTTTGTGAAAAAATACATATATAAAAATTGTGTCCTGAGAAGATAAAAATAATTAGGGGAGGGAGAAAGCAAAAATATATTGATTTTTAAGATCCCTTTCGATAAGATTTTATGCAGAAAAAAAAATGTATGTATGTTGGCACTCTGTCGGTTACGACGTCGAGGGTTCCAGTTGATCCGATCAACGGAACAGCCTGCTCGTGAAATTAACGTGCAAGTGGCTGAGCACTCCACAGACACGTGTACCCTTAACGTAGTTCTCGGGGATATTCAGCGTGACACAGTGTGACAAGGCTGACCCTTTGAATTACAGGCACAACAGAAACAGGAAGAAAGAGTGAGAGAAAGTTGTGGTGAAAGAGTACAGCAGGGTTCACCACCATCTCCTGCCGGAGCCTCGTGGAGCTTTTAGGTGTTTTCGCTCAATAAACACTCACAACGCCCGGTCTGGGAATCGAAACCGCGATCCTATGACCGCGAGTCCGCTGCCCTAACCACTAGGCCATTGCGCCTCCACATGTTCCGACATAGACAAGCGAAATAGGACAACCAAGACCCTTCAAAACATGGACCGACCATCTGGCTTTTGCCGTTCCCATCATAGCAAAGATCGCTGGAGAATGTTGACGACACGCTTGGCCGATATGCAAAGCGGCCCAACAAATGACAAACCTTTCTTTTATGAATGCTGCGGCCGTGGAAGGGTAAACTCAAAGATTTTGTTCTTCATTAATTGTTGTACTATTGTTAGAATATGAAGACATTTCGAAGAATAAGTGCTACCGTCTTAAGGGACCAAACTGGAAAAGTTTAATTGCATTTTTGCTGAAAGGGTGAAAAATGAGTCCTTTTTCTTTCTTTTTTTCTTCATTTTAAGCTATTTCTCATGCAATATTTCTACATAAAGTGCTTTGGGAAGCAGAGAAAAATTCCCCAAGAGATTTTTACCATTTTAGTTGACGAATTTCCTTCAAATTTCAACGTATCGCTTTATAAAGTGGTGAATGTACTAAATAAAATATATTTAATGCCAGAAATTAAAGCGAGAATGTCATGGTTAGAATACCGGTCGAACGATAAATACTTTTCACGCAAGAAGCAGAATAGACATTTAAATAAATAAATAAATTAGGTGCATGTGTGGCTGGGTGGTTAAGAATCTCGCTTTGCAGCCTCGTGATTTTGGGTTCAGTCCCAATGTATGCCTTCTCGGGCAAGTGTCTTTTACTATAGCCACGAACTGACTAATGCCTTCTGAATGAATTCGGCAGGTGAAAACTTTGTGAAAGCCAACCATATATATATATATATATATATATATATATATATATATATATATATATATATACAAACACACACACATGTATATATATATATATATATATATATAGACAAACACACACACACATGTATATATATATATATATATATATATATATATATATATATATATATATTGGGTATTTTATATATATATATATATTGGAGCATATAAGCCCTCGACGGAATAAAAGTAGGCTTTGCCGTACACATGGGACTCGAACCCACCTCTGTCTGTCTGTTTCGATTTGGTTTACCATGAGATATTTGTGTCCTAATTTGGCTAATTTCAGCGTCAGTTAATCTTTCATTCTTAATGATGTCTCAACGTACATTACTTAATTCATTTGCGTCTATATATCTGCGTACTTCGTTGCCTACTAAGTTTCTCCATGAAGTGTATGTTTGTACAATGAGGTAATTTTGGGGGTTTAGTTGGGCTTATAGAAAGCTTTCAACACATCTCTACAATCCTCTCTAGTCCATTTTTTATTCAGTTTGCTTTGGGTGGTGCTTTTAGTCGTGTTGCTATAGGTCTAGGATTAGAGTTGTTCTGGTTACCTGGTAGTTCGTTCTTCTGGAGGGTTTGTTCCAGCAGCAGACTTTTCGATCCCAGTCTTGTTCCTCACTGGATAACGCGGTCCTTGTCTCGGGCGATGAACAATCCGGCGGCATGAATTTTGGCTTGTCATTAAAGCATTGACGTTGACTAGAGGTGACAGGTCTGTGTGTTCAGGGTTGACTTTTTGACACGACACCGCTTCCTCGTACTTCGAATGGATATATTTGTCATATCGGAGGCTGATAGACCGAAAATCACCTCTATTTTTTTTGGTATCTATGATTCCGGGCATCATTGTTTATTGATGTCTTAAACTGAGTGACTAATTCGGTTCTTTATATATTCTTTTGAGAGAATTCGCTTTTTTTTTTGTTCGGCATCGCTCGTGACACGTTTTTCTTTTATTTTCTGTATGTGTACGTGTGTGTCATGTAGGCATTATTTATGTTGCTTCTAAGTATCAGCATGTGCACATGGATGTATGGGCAGTTGCATGAATAGGTAATTATTCAATTTACGTACTTACTGTGTAATTGGTGTGTTTTTTCCACGGTTTCTGGTACTGGTTTCGATTTCTTGTGTATAATACAGTGGGATATCGCACATTTAAGAAAGAAAGAACATTGTATTCAGCAAAAATCTTCCCGATTTTTTAGTTCCTTTGCTTTAAACAGAACTTTTCCCACAGTTGTATCGCAAAGCTTTCCTTCCATCGCACCGATGTTATTGGATTAAGTTTGTTTTGTGGATAGAGCTTCTTTGTGGACGTCCATGTTGTTATTTAGCTCGATTATCATTATTCACTGCAGAATACCGAGGACGTGTTTTCAAACGCTCCAGATTGGTGCAGCTTAAAACATTTATTTATACCGGTTTGGTGCTTTCTTTGCATTATTTATTTTTTTTCCAAATTGTCAATTGAAACACCAGCAACCTGTTACTGCTTTTCTATAGTTGTTTAGCCCCTCGAGGGGCTATATTCGGTCCAACAAATTAGTTCGGTGGCCGTTTAATTTAATTTAATTTAATTTAATTTAATGAGACACAACTCAGCAAGATGGCGAAGTTCGTCTTGAAAGAGTTGAGAAAAAAAGAAAACTGCCCCTCCCACGAATCTGGTGAGTGCTGAATATTTCCTTTCCCCATCCCTCCGTTACTGGCAACAATACAGGAGAAGGGGAGTACAACGTCCACCTCGTAATAGCAGCGTCGGTAGCAGTAACAGCAGCAGCAGTAGTGGTAGCCACAACAACAATGCAAGAGACAGCAGCAGCAGCGATGCCAAGAGCAACAACAACAATGGCAAAATTCACAGCACCAACAACAACAACTACAACAGCAGCAGCAGCAGCAACAGCATAAACAACAACAACATTGCCAACAACAAAAGCACGTTCGCTGCAGCATTAGCGAAGAAGTAGTGACGCTTCACCGTGGGCCTCACAAATAGAGATGAAACGTTGGCCCAACTGATTAAAAAAGAACAAACCTGGCCAACCTAACTGTCCCGTCAGAGGCAATTGAAACAGTAGAGAAAAGAACGGTGCTTTTCAGATGCATCTCAGCAGAGACGAAAAATGTGGCTTTAATAGCCAAAGTAGATATTGAAGCGGCGCTGAAGAGTATCCGAGATGACACCGAGTACATAGCGAGGGGCAACAATACGGCACCATTTCGGTGCTGTTTCGGTCAGACGCCCTCGCTATGAAACGTTCAATGAGACCTTGCAAAACCAGGGATGTCATTATGTACCCCGCCCACATGGGGAAACGAATAGCGTGTGTTCACATTCTTGGGATCACACCAGGACTTGATATGTGGTTTCTTCTGTTATACGTAATTGTGGAGGGGGCGAATAACGACCCGATAGAGGTGACAAGAACTGCCAGGGAGGACTGGTCCAGAGTTGAAATAAGCGTTAGAAAAAGTAGAAAGGACGAGGAGGAGTTAGTAGCTAAACTAAAGGAGGTTATTTGCTGTGTATTGTAACTGTCGAGCTGACAGCAAGAATGGCATTAGACCGGTTCTCAATACGAAACATAAAGGTTGTATTGTCAGAGTTAAGGCGCGTGCTCTAAGTAACGAGGGAATCAAAGCTATTCGATGGGTCCGCGTGGCGGAGACGCAGCGTGGTAACAGAACTACAATTCGATTTTTGACGGACATGAGCTGAGCGAATCCAGGCAGAAGTGTGAGCCCATTCGCCAGCACTTTGTGCGGTTTTCGTAGTGAGTGGTGGGGCGGAGACAGTGGCGGTTTTCAGTCCCTATCTCGACGGCCGATGCTGTGCGCTGTGAAAGGCAGATAACTTCAGCTGAAATTCAGGCTGACCTTAACGGCTGCACGAGGTGCAAGTCACCCGGTTTAGATGGTCCATCCTACAAGCTTTACGTAAATATGCCAAACTTGTTCTCCGATCTCCTCGAAGCGCTCTACTGCAACTGGCAGCAGAACGGGAGCATTTCCAGTTCTGTGTGCCGGGACGTAGTGTTGCTGATGAGGAAAGACGAAAATGAGAGGGACACAACAAATAACTTCAGGCCCATAACTCTGCTTAACACAGAATTTAAGATTTTGGCCAAGGTGTTAGCGAAGAGGTTGGCGCTTGTCGCCGAGGATTTGGTAGGGGTGGTGCAAGCGTGCGCAATCCCGACCAGGTCCATACACAACAACCTCCACCTCATAGAAAGGGTAGAGTATAAACGTGGGTTCGGTGGGGTGCTAATCAATTTAGATCAATCAATAGCATTCGATAGGGTCGACCATCGGTACCTGGAAGCTGTCCTCAAAGCGGCTGACAACGGCCCCGACTTCAGAGGATGGATCGCTGCAATGCACAGCGGCATCTGATCGGTGGTCAAAGTTAATGGTCACCTCTCGGAACCGCTGGATCTTTGACAACTTTATCTGGTCTATTGCCCTTAATTTCTCTATCTGTGTGTATTGGCATATCCTAGAGTATGCTTGCTTTCTCGTTTTCTGTCACCTTTTCTGGCGTGTGCTTATACTATGTTTTTTCTGTTGTTGTTATTGTTATTTACGATCTAAGTACGGCAACGTTCTCTGAGAGACTCTAGGTGTCAATGATATTCAACTGGTTGGTCTGCTCCGGTGGACTTTCGGGTCGGAGCCTATGGATAATTTCCAGAAATTGTTAGCCTGGAAGTGCTACCGGGGCTGGAGGTGGGGAGGATTCCCGGTTCAGGATAAACTCTACAGGTTTGGAAGTGCCCTCAGCGGGGATAGCCCGAGATGAGCTCACAGCGTTGAAACTGTTCTGCACGTCTCGTCCAGTGCTCATGTGTTTCTGACTTGTGGATTCATGTCGAAAACCTGCTGTCGCGTGTAGGACTGATCCGGCTATCGGCTGAGTCCATTGTGAAGATAGTCCCGCCGCCTTCCTTTGGCCAGGGAGGACATGTTGACTTTCTTTGTTTGGTAGCTTTAGCAAAAGAAATTGTGTGATGGACCAGATTGTACGGGTTGAAGACAGATACTTTCCTCTTTGGTCAAACCCTCATCAACTTTTTCAAGTAACGGGGGTGAGGGAAGTGTTGCCTCCCAGCAATCTTGCTAAAAGATGGGTGAATGACACTAAAAGACGGGCCTACTCTAAGCATGAGTCTGTAAGTTGGAGAAGGAAAATGTGAAGAGGACGACCATGGTTTTGTGAGGTCACCACGAGCAGCCATAGGAAGTTTCCCTCAATTGGGGAATTATTTACTGTTATGATTTTATATTGTTACTGTTGTATTTTTATATGCCTTTTATGTAACCCCACATTATTGTCTTCTACCGTCCTCAACATTTTTGTGAACCTAATAGCGTTAGCACGCTGGACCAAATGCTAAGCGGCATTTCGTCTGTCTTTACGTTCCGATTTTCAAGTGCTGCCAACGTCAACTTCACCTTTCATCTTTTAGCGATCAGTAAAATAAGCACCAGCCTAGCACTGGCGTCGATGTAATCGACTATTCCCTCCCCTCAAAGTTTAGGCCTTGTGACTATAATAGAAGGGATTATTATTATTATTACGGAGATGTACTTACATAGCAAGTGACCCGATCTGAGATCGTGTGCTGGAACGAAAACAATCGCAGCGTGGAAGCAGCACGAAATTTTGTCAGTAAACAGGTCGCAGTCTCAAAGCGACGAAAACATTATTTCTGTTGTTGTTATCATCATTATTATTATTATTATTATTATTATTTTTTTACTAAAGCCGGCGAACTTTACGATCTAAGTTCAAATACCGTTCAAGTCGACTTTGTTTTTTTTCATCTTTTCGGGGTCTCTGAAATATGTACCAGTCAATGTAATCGACTCATCGCCTTCCCTACGATAGGACTTGTGCCTATCGTAGAAAGGATTATTATTATTATTATTATTATTATTATTATTTTATACAAGGCGCGGTGAGCTGGACCCTGGACGAAATGCTTAGCACTCGCCTGTCGCTACGTTCGGAGTTCAAATTCCGCCGAGGTCGACTTTGCCTTTTATACTTTCGGGGAGTCAATAAAATAAGTACCAGTTGGTTACTGGGTCGATGTAATCGTCTAGTCCTCTCGCCTCAAAATTGCTGCCCTTGTGGCAAAAGTTGAAACCATTATTATTACTTCTCTGTTTTTCTCTTTTTTGCCATCAAAGTGACACTGGGGTAAAATATACAAAACCCAGTATACCCATCATGACTACCCGTCTGATAAGGGTACACCAGGCACATGCATCACAACCATATGTGCGCGACATGGTGATCTCATATCAAGATAAACAGCGCATGACCTCGCAGGTGGGGTCCAGTTAGATTTTTCTTCAGGTCGAGTAGCCCATCCCGCTCAAAAGGTCCCTGAATAAGGTTCGTTTAAGGATGTTGAGCAAAACACCCATGTTTCCAAAGGTGAATTATTCAAACCCCAAAAAATTTCACTCAGCACATGGCTATGATGCTCCGCCACTACTTCTGCTCATGATCAGAGGTGCACATATCGTCAGCCACCAAGGAACATGCTCAACTGGTTAAGGTCAAACAACTGACAAGCAAATTTGTGCTATTGTGCAGAATATTTGCTGTAGCCCATCTTTTTATACCAAGACAAAACAATATACATGATAACACTTCCAATCAATGAAGATCAGAAGCCATGAGAGCCACTGCCTGGTACTGCATCCGGGCTATTATTATTATTATTATTATTTACTAACTTATTTACCCGTTTTAAAGAAAAGGGACCTACAATGGCAACGAAAAGCGGTCGATTCGTCTCTTTTTTTGTTTTTCTTTAAAAGAAACCAAATAAAAGAACGACCCTTCGCTGTAGGGCCTCCGTATTCTTATCTATCTTATAAGTTGTCGCTGGATACAAAAGTTCCCTACAGTTTAATTTATTTATGTATTTATTTATTTATTTTTTACTTTATTCTTAGTCTCTGTCTCTCACATTTTTTTCTATTCTGCTTCCCTCCCTCCCTCCACCTCTCTCTCTCTTTTTTTTTTATAAAATACTTTTCTTTCTTATGCTTTTATTTATTAATGAATTCTTTTTCATCTACATTTTTAGCTTCTGGTTGTCGCGGTGGGAGTGGATGGTATGTGCGGATACCACAGGATGCATGCATACATGTATATATATATGTGTGTGTGTGTGTGTGTGTGTGTGTGTGTGTGTGTGTGTGTGTGTGTGTGTGTGTGTGCCGGTGTGTGGGTGGGCGGTAGGACATTATGGTGGGTGGCTGGATAACTACAATGGTGTGTGAGAAATAAAAGTACTGCTAACCCAGTAGCTACTACACACTGGTTCTGTATTCCTCTATCGGCCCCGCAGACAGAAGCAGACGGCTTCTTTCATTGGTTTTTTCGTTCGACCCGTTCTGATTCTTGGCTTCTTTTTCTCTCGCCTGACCCACGCCTCATCCCCAATTAATTCTTGCCGTTGTTCTTGCGGCTAGGGAACTTAATAATTATCAATCAAAAAACTTGGACTATCTGACTTTAATTAATCAATAATTAACGAGCAAGGTCATCTCGTTAGTGCAAGAATGCAGTACCAGCAATAACAAACACACACACACATACACACACACACACACACACGCACACAAACACACACACATACACGCCCCCCACACCTGCTGATGCGGGAGTAGCAGCAACGGCAGCAGTGGCGGGGAAGCAGTAGTAGTAGTCACAGGCGCTAGAACAGCAGGAAAAGTAGAGACATCAACACCATCAGCATCATTCTCATCATTATTAAAACCACCAACAACACAAACACCACCCTCACCACTACTACCATCATCATTGTCGTCATCATCATCATTATCATATTATATATATATATATATATATATATATAGTTAAAAAAACACAAAAAACAATAACAAAAAAAACAACAAAGTGAGGACGTGATACGGATAGTGTTATTGGACGCTCGGGAAAGGAAGGAGGTGCATACCTACATCTACCTGTATATATAAGTGCATATCTGGCTACAGGACATTGCAAACAAAAACGTAGACAAAAAAATAATAATGACCAAAGTACAGAACACACAGAGGCCACATAGAGAACATTTTCCTTCATCAGCTACCCCCATTCTAACACTGGCTTTATATATATATATATATATATATATATATATATATATACATATATATAGGGACAATTCACAAAAAAAAACAACAACAGACGAAGACTGGTGGTGTAGAAAACAAACAGATGTATTAGTATAACGCTCGGGAATTGAAAAAGTCTTTAACGTTTCGAGCCTACGCTCTTCTACAGAAAGGAACGCAGAAAGAAACAAGGAGAGAAAAAAAGTGTGTGTAGTGGTTAGCGATCTATTATAGCAAACAAACCTGGAACGGGGAGGTAGAAATGAAATGAGTTATGAACTAATAAAAATAGATAAGTCAAAATACCTGGGGGGGGGGGGAATTAAGGATCTTTCAACAAGAGTTTGCGGGGAGGCACGGGTCAGACAAGTATGTCGTTAGTTTTTACCTTTCTCGTAGTAAGCAACACCGTAAAATGTAAGAAACAACACAATATAAACGAGTAATTCAACAGTCATCAGACATCAACTATTATAGGCTGTTTGGGAGGCAGTGAGCTGGCAGAATCGGTAGAACGCCGAGCAAAAATGCTTAGCGGCGTTTCGTCTGTACGTTCTGAGTTCAAACTCCACCGAGGTCGACTTCGACTTTTATCATTTCGGGGTCAATAAATTAAGTACCAGTTGAGTACTGGGGCTAATGTAATCGACTTACCTCCTCCTCTCAAATTGCAAGCTCTGTGGTTTTAGTAGAAAAGATTATAAGCTGTTTGGAACACTTATTGATGTAACTTCAAAATGCTGAGCGATTGTAGTACGGTCGTCGTTCTTGCTGCTGTTCTTGTTGTTATTGTAGAGGCGCAATGGCCCAGTGGTTAGGGCAGCAGACTCGCGGTCATAGGATCGCGGTTTCGATTCCCAGACCGGGCGTTGTGAGTGTTTATTGACCGTAAACACCTAAAAGCTCCACGAGGCTTCGGCTTGGGATGGTGGCGAACCCTGCTGTACCCTTTCACCACAACTTTCTCTCACTCTTACTTCCTGTTTCTGTTGTGCCTGTAATTCAAAGGGTCAGCCTTGTCACACTCTGTGTCACGCTGAATATCCCCGAGAACTACGTTAAGGGTACACGTGTCTGTGGAGTGCTCAGCCACTTGCACGTTAATTTCACGAGCAGGCTGTTCCGTTGATCGAATCAACTGGAACCCTCGACGTCGAAAGCGACGGAGTGCCAACAACAACGTTGTTGTTATTATTGCGATCACCGAAGTTGTTATGTTAAACGTTGAAAGACGTTTCATCCATGACAATCCTGCTATAAAATCGAGAGATTCTGCTTGTAACAAAGCCCCTTTTTTAGACGCCCAACTCGTTGCCTGGAAGCTGACGATGGCAGTAAGGAAGATGATGACGTTTAAGACGTTAACGTCGATAAGGACGGCGACGATCATTAAGATAGCGACGACAAAGATGGCGCTGCCGTCGTTGACACCGATATGGTTGGTTGCAAGTAATGGCGACGTTGGTGATGAAGACAACAAAGACATTGATGGTGAATACCGTTAATGGTAATAACGATAGTGATGATGACTATGATCATGGTGATGATGATGATGATGATGATGGTGTTAATTATGATGATAATGAGAACGACTACGACGCCGCCGACGGAGATAATGATGAATATAAGTATGATGATGAGGTACATGGGGATGACGACGGTCGTGATGATGACGATAAGGATGATCATGACGATGTTCATGATGGCGATGATGATGACGATGACGATGAAAATGATTATGACGATAATGATGGTCATGATGATGATGACGACGATGATGATGACATTGATGATGATGATGATGATGTTGATGATGATTATGATGATAATGATGGTCATGATGATGATGACGATGATGGTGATGATGACATTGATGATGATGATGATGATTATGATTATGATGTCGATGATGATTATGATGATGATGATGATGACGATGATGGTGATGATGACATTGATGATGATGATGATGATGATGATTATGATGATGATGATGATGATGATGACGATGATGATGACGATGATGGTGATGATGATGATTATGATGTCGATGATGATGATGATGATTATGATGATGATGATGATGATGATGATGATGACGATGATGGTGATGATGACATTGATGATGATGAAGATGATTATGATTATGATGTCGATGATGATTATGATGATGACGATAATGGTGATGATGATGACGATGATGATTATGATAGTGATGATGATGATGGTGATGATGATGTTAACGACAATGACGTTTACAACGTTGACGACAGAAGAGGCGAAAATGACGACGACGACGGCAACACCGCCGCTGCTGCCGCTGCTGCCGCTGCTGCTATTGTCATTTTTTCTTTTGTAATTTTTTTGTGTTTTTTGCACTATTTAATGCAACAATGGAATTACTTAGGATTGTAACAGAGTTTTTCTCTCTTTTTATTTCTAAATATATAAAAAAAAAACCCTTTAAACGATGCCGTACTAAGGGAGTATCGAGGTGGGGGTGGGGAGTGGGTGAAGGGGCAGGTTAAAAGAGAGAGAAGTGGCTGGTATAAAAAAAAAAACACAAGACAAATCAGCAACAACAACAAGAAGAAGAAGCTAAAACAAAAAAGAAAATAGCACAGAAAAAGAAACAACAACGAAAACAAATGTCTTTATGAAAATATATATGTAACGAAAAAAAAAGCATCAAATAATTAAATAAACTGAAAATAAACAGAAAAAGCCACACCCTGTTTCATGTTAAAACATGTTACAGGGCATGATGGGGGGTGGGGTGGGAGGTTAGCTGACTGATACAAGTGTGAAGGGAAATAGGTATATATATTGGAAGAAATGTATAAATATATATATATATAGCATTAATATGTAAATGTCAAAATAAATATACAAATGCTATTATAAATATATATATGTTAAAATAAATATATAGACATACATGGAGAACGAAGCGGGGCGTGGTAATCTGAAACACCCCACGTTCGTGTGTGTATCTATCTATCTATCTGTCAATCTCTATCTATCTATCTACCTTCCTTCCTACCTATCTATCTATTTATCCATCTACCTATCTGTCTATCTATCTATCTATCTAATCTATTCATCTATCTATCTAATCTATTTAATCTATCTATCTATCTATTTAATCTATCTATCTATCTATTTAATCTATCTATCTATCTATTTAATCTGTCTATCTATCTATTTAATCTGTCTATCTATCTATCTATCTGCCTGTCTGCCTAGCTGTCTGTCTGTCTGTCAATAAATTTGTCTGTCCGTCTGCCTGTCTTAAGCACACTTGTTTTCTTAAGGAAATGAACTGGATGTTATTTTAACCCTGTTATTATTATTAAACGTAAGCAAATAAATATTGGAAAAAACCCCCACTTAATTGAAAGCTCCGCATCACTTTCAGCCAGTCTTTCCATATCTCTCCTTTCTCTCTCTCTCTCTCACTCATTCACACACTCACTCATTCACTTACTCTCTCTTTCTCACGCACACACACATGTTCATACATCCATAGGTAAGCACATATCAATTCATTCATATATACATACACACCTATCTATCTATCTATGTATCTATGTATCTATCTATTTACCTGCCTAACTACCTGCCTGCCTGCTTGTCTGTCTATGTATGTATGTATGTACGTACGTACGTACGTACGTACGTATGTATGTATGTATCTATCTATCTGTCTATCTACCTATCTATCTGGTGGTTCGGTTCTCCGTCGTTCACCGAGGAGGACTCAGTTGTTTAATTTGTTCAATTGAATGACCTGCTGGTTGAATTAACGTCTACGTGCCTGGGTATCCCGTAGACACATGTATCCCTTAACATAAAATTCCCAGGCAGAAGCGGTGTGACACCTGGCTGTATCTTGTAAATCTCGGGTATGATCTACCTGGCGGGGTTTTTACACCTTTTCCGTCTACACCATTTCACACATAAAGGTATTGAGCGACCCGAATGGCCAGAGAAAATACGTTTATAATGACACGCTGTGGAATTGCATTCGGGATCTCGTGGTTGCGAAACGAACTTTTTAACCGTTCGCTCACACTGCATCTATATGTACCATCATCATCATCATCATCATCACCACCACCGCCACCGCCTTCTCCTCCTACTTCTTCTTCTTCTTCTCCCCCTCCTCCTCGTCCATCATCATCATCATCATCACCACCACCACCGCCTCCTCCTCCTCCTCCTTGTTCTTCTTCTCCATCATCACCATCATCATCCTCATCACCACCACCACCGCCTCCTCCTCCTCCTTGTTCTTCTTCTCCTCCATCATCACCATCATCATCGCCATCTTCTTCCTCCTCCTCCTCCTCATCCATCATCATCATCCTCATCACCACCACCGCCGCCTCCTCCTCCTTGTTCTTCTCCTCCATCATCACCATCATCATCGCCATCTTCCTCCTCCTCCTGTCCTTCCTCCTCCTCCTCGTCAATTTAATGCCCAACGTTACCATGCTTGCATGGGCTGGAGGGAATTTTGTCCAGGCAGATATTCTTCTACAGCTTGATGCCCGTCCTTTCAGCAACTGTCACCTTTTTACCAAGCAAAATAATATTTCTCCAATTCCAACCAAATTTCTCACGGAACACTGGAAACAAACAACACATCGCTTTACAAAGCTGAAACTGGTTCGCAACCATTACGTGAAGTCGAAACAAGTGTACACGCACACGCACACACACACACACACACACACACACACACACACAAAATCTAACCCCCATTCCGCATATTCATTCACGTCACGAAACCCAAGTGATTTCATCTTTGTATAGTGCTACTAAGTGTGGAGGCGCAATGGCCCAGTGGTTAGGACAGCGGACTCGCGGTCATAGGATCGCGGTTTCGATTCCCAGACCGGACGTTGTGAGTGTTTATTGACCGAAAACACCTAAAGCTCCACGAGGCTCCGGCAGGGGATGGTGGCGAACCCTGCTGTACTCTTCCACCACAACTTTCTCTCACTCTTACTTCCTGTTTCTGTTGTGCCTGTAATTCAAAGGGTCAGCCTTGTCACACTCTGTGTCATGCTGAATATCCCCCGAGAACTACGTTAAGGGTACACGTGTCTGTGGAGTGCTCAGCCACTTGCACGTTAATTTCACGAGCAGGCTGTTCCGTTGATCGGATCAACTGGAACCCTCGACGTCGTAAGCGACGGAGTGCCAACAACAGTGCTACTAAATGCAAGGCCCAGGGCCTGGAATTTGGGCGGTGGCGGGAGCAAGTAGATTACATTAATCCCAGAGGTGTACGGGTTCTTATTTCATCGGGCCAGAAAGGAGGAAAGGCACTCTCTCTCTCTCTCTCTCTCTCTCTCTCTCTCTCTCTCTCTCTCTCTCTCTCTCTCTCTCTCCCCCTCAGCAACAACTTTTTCTTCTATCCTAAAAATACATTGTGATATATATTTTGATTCTCTCCTTTTTCCCCTCCCTCGAATAGATATTGTGACAGACGGAGGTCCGCTCCTCTTTTATAATGTAAAAGAATATATTCAGCACTGAATATATTCCGGTTATATATTTAATTAATTCAATATAAATATATTCTAGGGAATAAATGATGGATTTTTTTCCCTTATGAGGTTTTTTCACGCTAGCTACTTGATAAGTTCTTGTAAAAGATCTTATCCTATTATTGAATTAATTAAATATATAACCGGAATATATTCAGTGCTGAATTTTATTCCGAAAAAAAAAAAACACGTATACCGAAATGCAATTCAAAAAAAGCCCGCCTTTTACATAGATATATAGAGATAAACAATCTTCTATGTACGATGCCGGATACATGGGGTGTTCGTTTTGGTATGTTGAATCTTTTGTTTATTTTTATGTATTTTGACCATACTCTACTGATGATCAGAAGTTACATATTGTAATAACTGTGAAATCGATTAGATATATAGTTCAGTCTGTTTTTAAGAGGCCAATTTTTGAGAGTTGCATTTCCTCGCGTTCGGTAAAAATGTGTTTATTATGGTAGTTTGACCTTAGCAGTCCCTCATAGCGTGAGGCATTATTATATAGTAATGCCCTTATATATATATATATATATATATATATATATATATATATATATATATATATGTATATATATATGTGTATATATATATATGTGTGTGTATGTTGTGTGTATATACGTATATTATTTTGTATATTTGTATGTATATTTGTATATGCATGTAAGTGTATATATATATGTGTGTATGTATGTATATGTGTGTGTATGTATGTATGTATATATGTATGTATGTATGTGTATATGTGTATATGTATATATATATGTATATATATATATATATATATATATATGTATATGTGTATGTATGTATGTATATATGTATGTATGTATTAGGATGTGTGTTGGGGTATCTATTTAATTATTCTAGTAGCTATATTTTGTTTTTATTGGTAGGTTAATTTTTTTAGTAAGTTTAAGGTTTTATATTACAATGACACGACGATTTTGATAAGACTAAATCAATAGTAGTATTTTAGTTTATTTCATAATATTATTTAATTTACGACTATTAATATTTTTATTTATTTATTATATATTAGAATTTAATATTTATTAATATGATTTATAAGATAACTATAGTTTTTTGTTCTTTTTATGTTGTTAGTTATATAAATTTTAAATTTTTCATTCATTTATTTAAGTATTATTATTTCATTCATGCTTTCGTATTCTATTCTCTATTTTAACGTTCTTTTTTAACGTAGTATTTTCGCGCGAACTCTTGCTTAAAACGCTATAGCTATTAGATAACGTCTTAGTTTTTCAGTTTGAATTACGGAAAAATTTGGATAAGTACTGTTTTCACTTTGCTAAAGATTTTCTACTATTTGAAAATAATATGTATTCTTGTTTTTATACTATTCATTTGGTTCTTTATAGATTATTTTAATAGATAACTTATTTAACACTATATTATTTAGGAGTTATAGTTTCATTTCAACATAATATTAGAACTTCGATTGGAATAGTGTTGATATATTTTCGATTATTTTTGATTAATATTATTTGATTAATTATTAATCTTTATAGTTTATAATATCGTTAAAGTTTTTTTTAAATCAAAACTTTGTATATATATATAAAGTTTAACCTTTTATTCTTAATAATTTTTTCTTTCCTAATTTTTTCATTCATAATTTTTTCCATTCATAATTTTTTCATTCATATTTTTTATTATTACGTTTGTAGAAATAAATAATCTTGTATTTTTCTATTATTCAATTGATCTTTAATCATAATTAAATAAACGTCTTTAGCTTTAAATAGTATAGCTTTAACTATTACACCGGTTAAATATGTACTAATTTTATCTTCATTATTATTTTAAACTTAAACTTCGTTCAACTTGTATTTAAAACAATGATAATTTAAAACAATGATAATTTAGGTAAGATGTTTTTTGTATATAATATACATGTTATTATTATGGATGAAGGGATGATTATTGAATGGTTATTATTTTGATATTATGATATTTTTTAAATAATTTTTCTATCTTTATATAATAAGTATATCATATTAATTCATTTGGTACTTATTGTTGGTTGAGATATATATCTAATTATTGTTCTACTTACGATCTGACGAGTAGCTATATTTTTGAATAGAACTTATTTTAGATAATTTCAATTGATTTTAATCGATTTAAATTTCTTTTCTATTTGAAAATTGGTTATGAAACACGTGTAATCTTTTTATTATATTTATCTTATGATATTTACTTTACTTTATATTATACTCATTTATTGTGCTTTTAATTATTATTTTTTCTATATGTGATAGTGGATTTTCATCGATGAGTTCTTGAAAATTGGTTATTTTCCCTAAAACTATATATATATATATATATATATATATAGGCCAAACAGTACGTAGCAGGACGATGTTACTGTTGTTATAGTCCCAGGAAAACATCTTTTCCAGCTGCTATCGACACACACTCGTGTCCTAATAGCATTTGCAAGAGAGGTCATCGCTCCTATGTCTAGCCTTACGCGATACTCACAGACCTAGGTTTCTGAATGTTATCCTTCCTCGGTGTGAGTTAACAACAGGCTAGTGACAAAAGCTCTCTTCACTTGCAAATACTATGTATTTTCTAAGCGGCACACATTTACTGATCTCGTAAAGAGTGTGATCTGCAGTAAAAGAACCGGATAGTAATGTTTATATGTCAACAGAACGTGGCAGTCGTATATAGGACGATGTTATCTTTCATCTTTTACATGTCCTGTCATTGGATTGCGAGATTGGTAAGGAAATGCTTTGTATAATAATAAGGAGAATGTAAAACAACTGACTTCGGTTTACAAACGGGGATGGAGTGAGGCACAACGACAGGCACAAGGACATACCGACGTAACCACACTCAGGGGTACACACGCACGCACTTACTTGATCGACCACATACGCACGCACGTACACACAAACACACACACACTTGTAACTGCCTCGAGCTTCCATACAGTTTCTGCTTGCCAAATTCACTTACGAACCATTCTTCGAATCGGGAGGTAAACTGCAATAGGACTGAACACGAAACCACTTGGTTGCAAAGCGAGTTCCTTAACAGCACATATATATGTACGTGAATATTTACACACACACACACACACACACACACACACATATGGGCACGGTGATTACAAGGAAGAAAAATAGAACATAAATAGTATATATATACATATATATATATATATATATATATATATACATATATATATATATATATATATACATATATATATATATATATTTTATTAATGTTTACAAGAATCAACAGGGTGACTGGGGTTTGATAAGCGCCAACGCATTTATATGTGTGTGTGTGTGTGTGTGTGTGTGTGTGTGTGTGTGTGTGTGTGTGGAGGCGCGTGGCCCAGTGGTTCAGGTGTCAGCACCATGATCGTAAGATTGTGGTTTCGATTCCTGGACCGGGCGACGCGTTGTGTTCTTGAGCAAAACACTTCATTTCACGTTGCTCCAGTCCACTCAGATGGCAAAAATGAGTAACGCTGCGATGGACTGGCGTCCCATCCAGCTGGGGAACACTTACGCCATGGAAACCGGGAAACCGGGCCCATTAGCCTGGCTAGGATTTAAAAGAGTGCAATCATTTTATTCTTATATATATATATATATATATATATATATATATATATATATATATATATGCGTGTATGTATATATGTATGTATGTATAATTCCCCGGTATTAAGTGTAACTCTAGATATTAGGTGAAATATTGTAAATGGGACGGTCAAAGTTGCGTTGTTTGTGTTAAGACCAACACAGCTATGCGTCTTACAACAGGTACCATACACCGATTTCCTCGGGCGATTTTAAAACGTCATCGCTTCTTAAACACACAGGCACATACACACAAATATCATCGTGTAGTTAGCATATATATATATATATATATATATATATATATATATATATATATCATTCTATGACTTTATATATTATGATACATAGTTACAAATACATACGCACTCAATACGTTTGCAAACACACACACACACGCACACACACACACACACACACTTATTGATATAGATATGTGCGCATATATTTACACTAACGAGCGGGTATGACTCTATATATATATATATATATATATATATATATATATATATAGGTGTATACATGCATATATATACGTAGATATATGTTTTAATACATACATACATACATACAAATGTATACATATACATATATAAACGTATATACATATATATATATATATATATATATATATGAATAAATATATATGCATATATATATAAACGTAGATATGTATATGTATGCATACTCGCATATATACATATACATACATATGTATGTATGTATGTATGTATATATATATATATATATATATATATATATATAAACACACACAAACACACACAGAAACTCACACGTATACATATGCAAATTTATATACACATACGTAGGTTCATATACATATGCCAATCAAGGAGCAGCTTACCGTTGTTTCGTTGCGAGAGGAAGACAGCTGGATAGAGAGAGACTGAGAAAAAGTGTGAGAGAGATAGAAATGACAGAGACAGAGAGAGAGAGAGAGAGAGTGGGAGAGGGGAAAGTGAGGAACTTTATCAATTTCCCGCCATTTAGTGACAGATAAAAACTCGATGTGACGTGTTGCACTTTATTCGTGTCACTTAGTGCATCTTCTTAACATCTTCAATTATATTTGTGCCGGAAGTTGTGGCAGACGCTCTTGAAAAAATTAAATATATAATACACACACACACATACATACATACACACACGCACATATGTGTATATATACATAAATGTCCATATATCTATGTATATGCACATATGTGTATCTACACGGGTATATATATATATATATATATATATATATATATATATATATATATATATGTATGTATGTATATATATGTGTATGCATATATACATATATGCACATAGATATGTATATATATAAATACACACACACATAGATATGTCTATATATGTATGTGTGTATATATTCTTGTATATGTATACACGTGCGCACTCATGCACATACATACGCACACACACACACATATATATATATATATATACATATATACATATATATATAATGTACGTGTTCGTTACTATGAGAGTGTGTGTATGTTTGTGTGAGGGAGAGAGACAGAGAGAGACAGAGAGAGCGAGAACGACAAAGAGAAAGAGAGAGGGGAGAGAGAGAGAGAGAGAGAGAGAGAGAGAGAGAGAGAGAGAGAGAAAGAGTGAAAGTGAATGTGTGTGAAATGATTAATTGATCCAAAGGTGTTGAGAAATTGGGAGAATAAGAGGCAGAAAAATGGAGGCGTAGATAGATGCTGGTGCGGTGGGGTGTTTGACCTAGTCGATATTATATGTGTTTTATAGATATCACTGCCCTACATTCTCAAAGATTCCTTGAGTTCGATCATCTCTGGGGTTTCTACATTTTCCTTTATGTTGTTGTTGTTGTTGTTGGCACTCCGTCGTTTACGACGTCGAGAGTTCCAGTTGATCCAAATAAACGGAACAGCCTGCTCGTGAAATTAACGTGCAAGTGGCTGAGCACTCCACAGACACGTGTACCCTTAACGTAGTTCTCGGGGACATTCAGCGTGACACAGTGTGACAAGGCTGGCCCTTTGAATTACAGGCACAACAGAAACAGGAAGAAAGAGTGAGAGAAAGTTGTGGTGAAAGAGTACAACAGGGTTCGCCACCATCCCCTGCCGGAGCCTCATGGAGCTTTTAGGTGTTTTCGCTCAATAAACACTCACAACGCCCGGTCTGGGAATCGAAACCGCGATCCTTTGACCGCGAGTCCGCTGCTCTAACGACTGGGTCATTGCACCTCCACCCTTTATGTTAGGGCAAACACTAATCTGTCTTCTACTCACTCTCCCCCCTCTCTCTCTCTCACTCTCTCTCACTCATTCTCTCGCTTTATCGTTTTCTGAAATCATTTCTTAACTGCCTTTAATCCCCTTTAATACCAACCCGGCCGAGATCGTCCATGGGTCTACAGCACAAACTTAGAGTTTTAAAATGATCTGAATTAAAAGGTTTTTCTGAAATTCGATTATAAATTTGTGTCCCAAATTCCTGTGAAATAATGATTTCAAAGTTTAGCACAAGGGCAGCAAAGTCGACCACGATAAAATAAATAAATGCGCCCTTTTCAAGCTTAGCCAAGCTCATGGGCCCGGTTTCCCGGTTTCAATGGCGTATGTGTTCCCCAGCTAGATGGGACACCAGTCAATCGCAGCGTTACTCATTTTTGCCATCTGAGTGGACTGGAGCAACGTGAAATGAAGTGTTTTGCTCAAGAACACAACGCGTCGCCCGGTCCAGGAATCGAAACCACAATCTTGCGATCATGATACTCTAACCACTAAGCCACGCGCCTCCACAAAGTCGACCACGGCAGAATTTAAACTCAGAACGTGAAGACGGACGAAATGCCGCCAAACCTTTCACCCGGCATGCTAACAATTCTGCAAGCTTGCCGCCTTACTGCTGTGGAATAACGACAAAGTTGTTTTATTAAATATTTCATTATTTTCAAAATTAATTGAAATAAATGAAGCGCATTCGAAAAGAAATATGGTAAAAATAATTGTTAAGTATTTTGATACCAATCAAGCAGAGACTTTTTGGTTCTATGACAAACTTTCTGTTTTAAAGAGATCTTAAGTTAAGCCCTACCATCAAAGTTTCATGTTAATTTATATTCCAAACAAGGCTGTAAACTGGGAGAATTGTTAATACGCAGGGTAAAATGCCTAGCGGTGTTTCATCCATCCTTACTTTCTGAGTTCAAATGCTATCAAAGTCAACTTTGTCTATCATCCTTTCGGGGTCGATAAAATACGTCCCAGTTAAACACAGGGATCGATGTAATCGACTCGGTCCACTTCCCCAAACTTACTGGCTTTGTGCCAAAATTTGAAATCAGTTTATATTTCAAATACGTTTAATAATGACAAAGATATTTTACTAAATTCTTTATTTCAAAATTGAACTGAGGAGGTGTATTTCGACACAGATGTGATAACGAAAAAGTTAAAAGTAAAAAAAAAAGGAAACAATAATAATAATAATAATTTAAGCATAGCCGTCACTCGCGAGCGTATCTGGCTCGGGAGGGTAAATAATTTTTGTTAACGTTTTCAATGTGATCATTGGCATCATTTTGCTCTTCAAACCTTCGACCCAGCAGAATTACTGGGAGGAGGGCAAGCGTGACGCTTCACCACGGGTCTCCTATATTAACACCGGTACTCCGTCGGTTACGACGACGGTTCCAGGTGATCCAGTTAACGGAAACAACTTGCTCGTGAAAATAACGCGCGAGTGGCTGGGTATTCCACAGATAAGCATACCCTTAACAAAGCTCTCAGGGAGATTCGTTGTGACACAGAATGCGACAAGGCTGGCCCTTTGAATTTACAGGTACAACTCATAACTGTCAATCGACTGGACTGAAGCACCGTGAGGAAATGTGTTGCTCAAGGACACAATGCACCAACAGGTATCGAACTCACGACCCCACGATTGTGAGCCGAAAAACCCTAACCTCTCAGCCACGCGTCTCCTGTATAGACTTTGAGGCAAAGCGTAGATGGCAGCGAACACAAAGTGACAGTTACAGAGAAGGAGAAAGAGAAAGAGAGAGAGAGAGAGAGAGAGAGAGAGAGAAAAGAGAGAGGGGAGAGAGAGAGAGGAAAGAGAGAGGGGAGAGAGGGGGAGGGGGGAGAGAGAGGGAGAGACAGAGTGACAATTGCATTGATCTTGTTGGTACTAATTTTCAGCTTGAGCAGACGAGAGCAATGTGAAATAAAGAGCCACGCTTTGTTCAGGGCCAAAACTTATAACCCGCCCCAGCAACCTAACCAATGACTTTATTATCATGAGCTCAATAAAACGCTACCTCATGAGCTATCACCCTTAAGATCAACGCCATATTGGATAGATATATGCACACACACACACACACGTGTGTGTGTGTGTGTGTGTGTATTATATATTTAAGGGTCCTTAATTCCCATTCTCCTTATTCACATAACCTCTCTTCGTTCTTATTTCTCACGGTTCATCTTAGTATTTACCTCTCTTTCATTTATTTCCCCCCCCCTCTCTCCCTCTTTCTCTCTCCCTCTGCCTACGAGTCCTTCTCTTTTGCTCACTCCTTCTCTCTCATACTTTCTCTCTGTCTCAGTCGATCTCATTCTGTCATTACAGAACTTATATAAACGTCAACCCATCCATCTTATAAGCGCGTGTATTCCAGTGAGCAATTCTGTGTATACGAATACGTACGTATGTATGCGCAATTAACATACATACATACATACGTACATATATACATACATAAGCATATATATATATATGTGTGTGTGTGTGTGTGTGTGTATTTACACTCCCACCCACACACACATCCGCGCTCATGCAGATTCAGTGAGCAATTTTTGTTATATTCTTTGTGCAAATTTTAAATTTACCATTCCCTGATATACTGAAGTTGTAGTAGTAGTAACAGCAGCAGCATCTCCAACACAGCAGTATTGTTATCCGTGGTCCCGGCTTAATGTAGTCAGTTTTGGCCCATACATACATACATACATACATATATATATATATATATACATATATATATATATATATATATATTATATATGAGTATATGCATATATATGTACATGTATGTACATACATTCATCTACATGTATATATAGATGCATATCTGGGTACATGACGTTGCAAAAAAAAACATGGACAAAAAACACACGGGCCACATAGAGAACATGTATGTATGTATGTATGACTATGTATGTAAGGTATGTATATAGAGTGCTTGGAGCATTCCAGCCCGGAAAGGCAATTCACATCGGAGCTGGCCCATCTTATTTATATCCAAATTGTCTGCTTAGCCATTACGGTTAGACTTCTAAGCGTAATGCCTGAGATCGCACCGCACGGGCTGAATATCACTTTAAATTTACTAATCCCCTGCAGTAAGAAAAGCGCTTGCAGCTTTGATGAACGGTTTACATAACCACGTGTTTGCTTGTTATTAATCCTCGTAATCTTTGAGCACAAAGAAACAGCCATCATTATGTATGTATCTATGCATGTACGTGTCTTTTCCTGTATTCTATCTTCTACAATCAGTTTTAAATAGCAAATATGTAAATATAATTTGTATATCTGCATATACCAACGCTAGGCCGAAACAGCTGTAAGTTTCTGTATATTCTTCAATTGCTAAATGTACTTTATATTTGTAAACTTAATTGTTAATATAACATGGTATGTCATAAGCATCTGTATATTGTGGTTTTTGTCATTTTAGTTACAAAATAAATAAATAAATTCAATGGAATACACTGTCTGCAAGTCGATGGATACCGCATATTCTCCTCCATTTTCTTATTGCTATATATATATATATATATATATATATATATATATATATATATATTTATATACATATATAATTTTCTTTTTTTTTTTTGCAGGAAATTCCAATGAGAAAGGCATTATGGAATTTCGACTTAGTTCTGGAAGATTTTCGAACGAAATATTAATCAGCGCCGTCCTGAAAGTGTATATAAAGACTAAAGGAAAAAGGCGGAAACGTCGGATCATTTTGCATGTATGTGAGAAAAACCAAGATGGCACCTTCTTCGAATTTGCGACAGTACGATTAAGAATAAAACAAAAAGGTTGGCAAGAAATTAATTTGCCGTTTTACTTGTTGAAAAAACTGAAACACGAACCAATTAAGTTACATGTGGAATGTGAAAAGTGCAATAGAAAAGTACGTTTGATTTTGCCGAAACGCAGAAAATCGAATAAACCAAAGAAAATGCGTGCATTGATTCCTAATGGTAAACGTTCTCCCATGATAGTGATCAATACACGCGAAAATCTGAAGCATCCCTTCCGCAAAAGGAACCGACGGGACATCACATTGCCAGCTGAACTTAATGATACGTTTGATGAAGAAGAAGATATTGTTGATGGTTATGATAATGTATATAGGGTAAAATCAATTGAAGAGAAAAGCAAAGCCAACGGTAGTCGGAGTTATACAGTGCGAATGGAAAACAGAGAAGAGGAAGGAGAAGACGAAGAAGATAATGACAATGATAATGATAGTGGTGGTGATGATGAAGAAAGAGCATCAGGAAAAATGAACGATATGGATGTACAAGATGGTGGCGGCGACGGTGGCAACACAGACATCAATAGCGGCGGCGTCGGTGGTGGTTTCGGAGGAAATGGTAGACAACGAAACCTTAACCAATGGGAACACGACTACGCTGACAGTGGTGGTGGTGGTGGTGGTGGTGGTGGCGGTGGTGAAAAAAACCTCGAAGTTATAAGTGAAGATAGTCGCCACTCGTCACCGTCCGAATCATCGGAGGGAGCGACCTATAATGGCGATAGTGATGAACGCCAGTGCTGTTTGACTTCACGTTTCATCTCCTTTCGAAGCATAGGCTTACAACATCTGGTCGTGGAGCCGGACGCCGGTTTCGTAAGCAGCCATTGCTCCGAAGTCTGCCCTGGATCTTCTGCGCCCGTTAACGGCAGAAAAGGAAAACCTATCTCACGAACTACCGTGCAGAACAGAATGCAAACCACTAATGAAAACAGAAGTAATAGCAGTAGTAGTAGTAGCCGCAGTAGTGGTAATAGTAAAATAAATAATAGAGATGGTAGCAATGCTATTGATTGTAATAGCAGTAGCAGTACTAATAATAACAATCATAGTAATAATAATATTAGAAATGATAATAATAATTGCAGTAGCAGTAATAATAATAATAATAATAATAAGCATGCAGAAAGCAAGAGTCAGCATCAACAGCATCAGCACAGTCATCATTATCCACAGCACCACCACCACCACCACCATCCCCACCACAACCACAACAACCTCCACCACCATCGGCACCCCCACCCCCAACAGCAACAACAACAACAGCATTACCAACACAGCAATCACAACCACAACCACAAACACAACGTCAACACCACCACCACCAACAACAACAACAAACACCACCACCTTCCTCCTTCTTCTTCTTCTTCTCCGCTGCTCCCACTCCCTTCAAATCCACATCATGGCCATATTCATTTTAAACCGCAACAACAAGTACGAAGGGCAACTAACTCTAACCCTGCGCATACTCCGTGTGCGAAAGGCAGGAACTGTGAAAGACACACCACATCGCAAACACAGCCGAAAGCGGACAAAGCGGCGACGGCGAGACCAAGGCACATCAAACGCCCTTTAAGATGTCGCCCAACTGCTTTCAAAAACCTTACAATTGCTTTCCTAACAGAAGATCTCGAAATTGAAAATATGACAATTCCAAATGTTATTGTGACGAAATGCGGTTGCAGATGAAATACATAGGGCTGGGAGACAAACTAATAATAATAATAATAATAATAATAATATTAATAATGATAATAATGATGATGATGATGATAAACTAAAATTAAATTTTAAAAAAATAATTATAATAAAAACAAATAATAATAATGTCGTTGATTAAGATTAAGATGATGATGATGAAAATGACGATGACGATGATGATGATGATTATAAAAAAATGATATAAAGGTAAAGAAGATAAAAGCAAAAGAAAAAAGAAAAACAAAACACGAAAGAACGATAAATGTGCAATGACAAGGAAACAGTTATTATTATTATGATGATGATGATGACGATGACGACGACGACGACAACGTTGATGACGATGACATTTGATGTTATATCGATTGGTGATAGTTACAGTGATAATATGATGATCTATGTCAGTGTGGTCTATGTATGCTTTACACTTGTTTTTTTTTTGTTAGTTTGTTGTTGTTATTGTTGTTATTTTAGCCCCTGGTCTGGCCTGCCCTGATGAACAACCAGCAAACCTTGGATCAAAGCCGATACAGCCGTGAAAAAAAACCTGACTTTACTTTTTTTTTTTCTTTCTTTTTGTGACAAAATGTATTTTGGATTACAGGGTAAGATGTAAGACGTGAAAAAAAAAAAATCAAAAAAAAAACAACAATCTACAAAAATGTGATTTCTGGCAGATTTGGCTGCGAATTTTAGTGACTCAAAAACTCAAGTTAAAGGAATCGAACTTTTTGTTGACTCGAAGACATTGCGATTTGAGCGGTACTTAACTGCTGTTTCATGCAGATCAAAAATGTCATGTTGAGACGGTTGATCTCTCATTGGATCATATATGATATGTGAAGCCATTAGCGGGAGATTTAGCGGCTATTTCTGGAAGGACAAAAGTCTATGTCGAATAAAATTGATTCTGTAAAGTGTGATTCAGGGTGAGGGATATATATCGCTGCTATTTTTTGCAGATCGAAAATAAAAATGAAATGGAATTAATTGGTTCTTCTCGGATGGTTTAGCGTGCCATTTGGGGCACGTTAGTTACTATTCCATGCAGGTCAAAATGCGATGTGGAACGAATCACTTCATTAACACAAATACATTATAATTTGAAAAGATTTTGGCTGCTATTTCTCTCAAATACCCATACCACACAAAGGACCTACGGACCATTTGCTCAAGGACGATATGTTGTAAGGGAGTTTAATGGTTGCAGAACGTGCGCTCACGCAGTGAGCAGTTTGGGTCATAAAAACCTTCATACCAACATTCATTATTTTTTGTGGTTTAGCTTCCAAGTTACCTCAGGTCTAGCAGACTTACACACAGACACACAGACACACACAGACACACACACACATACACACACACACACACACACACACACACACACACAGAGAAAAAGATATCCAGCCATAAACATCTCGTTTTATGACCCATAACGGACTACATTATTTTCCAGTGTATCCTTCATATGTTTAAGACACAACATGTTTGCTATTTCTAGGTGTACAAAGTGACTGCATACAAGCACGCCTCAGAATTATAATGTTTTATGATAATCAGGTTAAATTTGCATATTGTTTCTGTTTTTTTTTTCTTCATCAGTGACAAGAAGGGATTGATAAAAGGGCATGAACAGGAGGAGATATGGCAGCAAAAAGGGGAGGGAATAAGGAGCGAAAGACAGAGAAACCCAAATAAAGCTTACCAGAGACGTATATGATTTATAAATGGAAATATTGAACGTATGTATATATGACAAAAATCTAGATGTGATCTGAAAAAAGACAGTTCGGAGGTGAACATCTTAAAAAATGGAAGGCAATACTGTATTATTGCCGCAATGTCACAAGTAAGAGCTGGCTATATGTGTATGTGTGACGTATGTGTGCATATATATATATATATATATATATATATATATAATGTAATATAATGTCATATAATATAATATATGTGTGTGTGTAATGTACTACATATGAGTATATATCACGTGCGTTTGAAAAGGTTTAAAGAAAACGCTTACTTCTCCCTAAAAAAAGGTTAGTAACATCCTCATAAGAGATTTCATAACATTTCTTTTATATAATCACCTGTACACTTCAAAAATTCTAGTAAGTAATTCTTATGAACTTTCATACATATTCATACATATATTCATACATATATATATATATATATATAAAATCTATATACATACATATATATAAAATCTCTCTCTATATATATACATATATAAAATCTCTATATATATATATACATATATAAAATCTATATACATACATATATATAAAATCTCTATATATATATATACATACATATATATAAAATCTCTCTATATATATACATACATATATATAAAATCTCTATATATATATACATACATATATATAAAATCTATATATATGTATACATACATATATATAAAATCTATATATATATATACATACATATATATAAAATCTCTCTATATATATACATACATATATATAAAATCTATATATATATATACATACATACATATATATAAAATCTATATATATATATACATACATATATATAAATATATACATACATATATATAAAATCTATATATATATATACATACATATATATAAAATCTATATATATATATACATACATATATATAAAATCTATATATATATATATACATACATATATATAAAATCTATATATATATATATACATACATATATATAAAATCTATATATATATATATACATACATATATATAAAATCTATATATATATATATACATACATATATATAAAATCTATATATATATATATACATACATATATATAAAATCTATATATATATATATACATACATATATATAAAATCTCTATATATATATATACATACATATATATAAAATCTCTATATATATATATACATACATATATATAAAATCTATATATATATATATACATACATATATATAAAATCTATATATATATATATACATACATATATATAAAATCTATATATATATATACATACATATATATAAAATCTATATAAATATATACATACATATATATAAAATCTATATATATATATACATACATATATATAAAATCTATATATATATATATACATACATATATATAAAATCTATATATATATATATACATACATATATATAAAATCTATATATATATATATACATACATATATATAAAATCTATATATATATATATACATACATATATATAAAATCTATATATATATATATACATACATATATATAAAATCTATATATATATATATATACATACATATATATAAAATCTATATATATATATATACATACATATATATAAAATCTATATATATATATACATACATATATATAAAATCTATATATATATATACATACATATATATAAAATCTATATATATATATACATACATATATATAAAATCTATATATATATATACATACATATATATAAAATCTATATATATATATACATACATATATATAAAATCTATATATATATATACATACATATATATAAAATCTATATATATATATACATACATATATATAAAATCTATATATATATATACATACATATATATAAAATCTATATATATATATACATACATATATATAAAATCTATATATATATATACATACATATATATAAAATCTATATATATATATACATACATATATATAAAATCTATATATATATATACATACATATATATAAAATCTATATATATATATACATACATATATATAAAATCTATATATATATATACATACATATATATAAAATCTATATATATATATACATACATATATATAAAATCTATATATATATATATACATACATATATATAAAATCTATATATATATATACATACATATATATAAAATCTATATATATATATATACATACATATATATAAAATCTATATATATATATATACATACATATATATAAAATCTATATATATATATACATACATATATATAAAATCTATATATATATATACATACATATATATAAAATCTATATATATATATATACATACATATATATAAAATCTATATATATATATACATACATATATATAAAATCTATATATATATATATATACATACATATATATAAAATCTATATATATATATACATACATATATATAAAATCTATATATATATATATACATACATATATATAAAATCTATATATATATATACATACATATATATAAAATCTATATATATATATACATACATATATATAAAATCTATATATATATATACATACATATATATAAAATCTATATATATATATACATACATATATATAAAATCTATATATATATATATACATACATATATATAAAATCTATATATATATATACATACATATATATAAAATCTATATATATATATACATACATATATATAAAATCTATATATATATATACATACATATATATAAAATCTATATATATATATACATACATATAAAATCTATATATATATATACATACATATAAAATCTATATATATATATATACATACATATATATAAAATCTATATATATATATATACATACATATATATAAAATCTCTCTCTATATATATATACATACATATATATAAAATCTCTCTCTATATATATACATACATATATATAAAATCTCTCTCTATATATATACATACATATATATAAAATCTCTCTCTATATATATACATACATATATATAAAATCTCTCTCTATATATATACATACATATATATAAAATCTCTCTATATATATATACATACATATATATAAAATCTCTATATATATATATACATACATATATATAAAATCTCTCTCTATATATATATACATACATATATATAAAATCTCTCTATATATATATACATACATATATATAAAATCTCTCTATATATATATATATACATACATATATATAAAATCTATATATATATATATATATATACATACATATATATAAAATCTATATATATATATATACATACATATATATAAAATCTATATATATATATATACATACATATATATAAAATCTATATATATATATATACATACATATATATAAAATCTATATATATATATATACATACATATATATAAAATCTATATATATATATATACATACATATATATAAAATCTATATATATATATATACATACATATATATAAAATCTATATATATATATATACATACATATATATAAAATCTATATATATATATATACATACATATAAAATCTATATATATATATATACATACATATAAAATCTATATATATATATATATATACATACATATAAAATCTATATATATATATATATATACATACATATAAAATCTATATATATATATATATATACATACATATAAAATCTATATATATATATATATATATATACATATAAAATCTATATATATATATATATATATATATATATAAAATCTATATATATATATATATATATATAAAATCTATATATATATATATATATATATATATATAAAATCTATATATATATATATATATATATAAAATCTATATATATATATATATATATATAAAATCTATATATATATATATATATATATATATATATATATATTCATATACACACATATTTACAAGCATGTGTACACGTGGTTTTCAATTACATGAAGCATGAATACCCCAAATAAAACAGCAACAAAGAAATAATAAAAAATAACATACTTATATTCAGGTAATAATGAAAAATATATGGTCGAAGGCCGTATTAAATTATTAAGAGTAAAATAATAAGATGTAATAATAATAATAATAATAATAATAATAATAACAATAATAATATTAATAATAATAATGATTTCATTTATTTGCCACAAAGGCGAAGGACGAGGGGATAGTAGCAATAATAGTGTGTTTATTTTAATGGCCTACCAATATGTACAGTGATTTTCTTTGCCCTAGGTGTTGGGAAGACACTTAGCAAGAAATGGAAACAAAACTGATATAAGATAATGATAATAATAATAATAATAATGATGATGATGATGATGGTGTTGGTTGTTGTGTTGATGATGGTTATGATTTTTTTTTCTTATCTCTGCTTAAATGTATAAATGATCCAACATAGTGATATACAATTTTCGACATTTATGTATGTGTGTGTGTGTGTGTATGTACGTATGTGCCTGTATGTTTTATGTATGCATACATACATATATGAATATATATATATATATATATATATATATATATATATATATATATATATACATATCTATCGATCCATCTATATACATATATATATATACATATATATATATATATATATACATATACATATATATATATACATATATATATACGTACATATATATATATATACATACATATATGTATATATATGTATGTATATATATATGTATATATATATATATATATATCCATACATATATATACATATATATACATATATGTATGTATATATATATATGTACGTATATATGTATGTATATATAAAAGGCACCAAAGTAATCTAAAAGATGAATCCGTGGACTTTTCTTTATTTTATAGAAAATTCCATGGCTTTGTAAGTTCCAATCCAGGCCAAATATAGCAATGTCTACTTGGTATTTGTCAACACTCCGAAGAAACGAAAATGGCGAATTTTAACTGCTTTCCTCCTCGATTTAATATCACATTTATTCGAATATTGACTGTAAATGAATTTGTTAATCGATTCCACTTGAACCATATCAAAATGAACATCATCATCTCTGCTGATGAGAAAATCGGTAGAGAAACAAAAATATAAAGAAATGAAAATGCCGGGAAAATATTTAAGGCGGTGACCTGGCCGAATCGTTAGCATGCCGGGGGAAAAATGCTTAGCGGCATTTCGTCTGTGTTTTACATTCTGAGTTCAAATTTCGCCGAGGTCGACTTTGCCTTTTATGATTTGGGTGTCGAGGAACCAGTTGAGCACCGGGGTCAATGTAATCGACTTATCTCCACCCCCGAAATTTCAGGCCTTCTGCCTATAGTAGAAAGGATTATTATTTGCTTCCTAAGATCAAATCTAGCTGTGGTCGATTTTGCCTTTCGTTCTCTTAAGGGTACATAATGTAAAAATGCCAATCAAGTACTTTCTTATCATGAACCCCAGCACTCATAAGAGCGGAGCTTAATACGGCTTTCATGGCAAAGAGGTGACTGATATTAACAGAATTCTGTACGAAACGCCGGTTCTTGGTAGAATTCTCTTCGCAGCTATTTTCTTGAACTCATTTACAGCTGAGTGGACGGAAGCAACGTAAAATAAAATGCTTTGCTTAAAAACGTGGCACATCGCTCGGTTCAGAAATCGAAACTACAAAATTTAAAAGATGTGACTTAGGCTTGTAATGGGCCCTTGAAGTTTAAATCGGTTTCCATTGATATAAATAAATAACTGAGATTGCAACGCCTTCCCATCGAACGGAACGCCGGTCTCTCGCAATGTTAGATTCCAAGCTATTCCTGTGATTCGATTACAGATGAGTGAGTTGGAGCAAGGTGAAATGAAGTTCTTTCCTCAAGAACACAACGCACTGTCCTGTCAGGGAATCGAAACAGCGATCTTGCGACCGTGAGTGCGACACTCCAACCAGTGACACTCCAACCAGTGACACTCTAACCACGAAGTTTTCAGACTCAAGTAGTAGGGTTGACAAAATAAAGTACAGTCATGTCTTAGGAACCAATCTAATTGAGTAGACAGTTCCCATAAAATGTGAGCTCTGGTGCCTACCTTAAATTATTATTATTATTATTATTATTATTATTATCATCATTATTATTATTATTAGTAGTATTATCATAATTGTTGGGGGCGGCGAGCTGGCAGAATCGTTAGCACGCTGGACGAAATGCTTTGCGGTATTTCGCTCGTCGCTCCGATCTGAGTTCAATTTCCGCCGAGGTCGACTTTGTCTTTCATCCTATTGGGGTCGATAAAATAATGAGTAATCGACTCATCTCCTCCCTAAAATTGCTGCCCTTGTGGAAAAATTTGAAACTAAAGGCGTCAGCTGGCAGGTTCGTAAGCACGCTAGACGAAATGCTTAGCAGTATTTCGCCCGTCGCTCCGTTCGGGGTCGATAAATCAAATACCAGTTGAACAGAAGGGTCGATTTAATCGACTCATCCCCTCCCCACTAATTTCAGGCTTTGTGCCTATCGTAGAAAGTATTATTATTGATATTACATTTATTATAATTATTACTATTATTATTATTATTATTATTATTATTATTATTGTTGTTGTTGTTGTTGTTGTTGTTATTAATACCCGTATTATTCGTGGTTTTGAGTTTACTTTTAAAAAAGAATATGAGGAACATTTTAGATAACATATCTAAGTTGCTCGAAGTTTAAGAAAACGTTCATTGTTGACAATAATGCTTATGGTTTTAAAATATTCAATGTTAAAAATACGTTCTTGGTTGGCAAAAAGATGTTTATAACGTAACATATTGCTGGTTAACACAAATTGTCCATGGTTAACAAAATCGATAATGGTTGGCATAAAAATACTCACAAATAAGAAAAAATATTCGTGGTTAATAAAAATGTTCACTGTGAACAAAAATTGTTTATGGTAAACAAAACATTTTCATGGATAACACACGTTTGTGGCTAACGAAGCATTTTCATCGCTAAAGAAAATGTTTGCGTTTAAGAAAACATTTTCAGGTTAACAATATTTATGTTAAATGCACATGGCTGACAAAATTCTTCATGGTTACAAAAATATCTATTCTCTTCTAACAGGAAAAGGTTTACGGTTTAGAAAACATTTTTATCATTAACAAAAATATTAATGACCAACAAAACATATTCACTGTTAACAAAATGTCGATGGTTAACAAAAATTCTATATTGTTAACAGAGATGTTCAAGGGAAGAAAAAACAATTTGATTGTTAACAAAAATATTTATGGCTAACAAAACATTTCCATTGTTAACGATAATCTTTTGGTTAGCACAAAAATATTTATGGCGAACGAGTAATTTTTATTTTTAATAAGAGTGTTTATATGGTTAAGAAAAATGTTTGTTGTTCACAAGAAATATAGCTAACAAAGTGTTTCTGTTGTTTGGTTCAGAAGAAATATTTTTGTTAAACAAAACATTTTATTGTTAATAGAAATGTTTATGGTTAAGAAAGATTTTTCATGTTATCAAAAATATTTATGGTTAAAAATAATTTTTTATAATTGAACAGAAATGTTCAAAACTATTAAAATATGTTGAATTTTAGCAGAAAGTATATATGGTTAAATAACTATTTCATTATTAACAGGCATTTTCAGTTAGCAACATTATCAAAAGCAGATGCTCATTATTCAAATATATTTTCATTGATAACAAAATGTTTATGTTTAACAGAAATGTTCCGTGTTCAAAAAAACCTGTTCATATGTGAGAAAAATGTTGCTTAACAAAAACGTGCAATTGTTAACATAAAAATTTAATGGTAACAAATCTGTTTATTTTTTACCAAATAATGAAAAGTTAACACATTTACGCTCACGATTAACAGAAATGTTCTAGGTCAACGGAAACGTTCACAGCTTACAAAACGTTTTAAACCTCAATGAGAAGGCTAAGAAAAATATGTTAACCGTTAATTCACGGTTAACAAAACGTGTTCATGGTCAGCAGAAGGGTTCACAGTTTACAAAGATATTGTTGCTTAACAAAAGACAAAATATATATAAAGTATGTTTTAAAATGTTCATTTTAAAAATAACTGTTTACGATTGCTAAAAATGTTTATGAAACGAAAACGTTAACGAAAATCATGACGGTTAACAAAATTATTATCATTGTTATTATTATTATTATTATTATGATTATTATTATCGCATTTATAAATTTTATGTTCATACTCTAATACCGTATTACCTTCATAAAAATACTGATGCTGCAGCAGACGAAGAGAAACTTGGAAAATATTCCAAATTTTTGTCCATGTATTTATTTAATTCCTGTTTTATTATTATTATTATTATTATTATTATTATTATTATTATTATTATTATCATTATTATTATTATTATTTGTTTAAAAAAGAGGCAACTTGTTTTTGGCTTCTCTTTGATATGTGTAAGAAGTGTATTTTTGAGAAAGAAACTCTGGGTGAGCGAAAATGTTTTATGTTTGTAAGGACACGTGTATGTATATAATATGCATTGTAAAATATTGTATAAGCTCTCACTATTTACTGTTCATTATTCTTCATTGATATTTAAACTCGATTATTATCATTATTATCATTATTATCATTATTATTATTATTATTCACAGTTTGAGAAAAACAGAAATATCCCGACTTTTTCCTTTAAACAATAGGTCGCATCTTTAAAAAAAAAAACTCGTATAAAAATGCTCACCGTTAACAATTACGCCAGACAAAATACTTCCTGCCATTTTGTCCGTCTTTACGCTCTTTGTTCAAATTCCGACGTGGTCGACTTACCATTTCAACCTTTTGTGGTAAAATAAGTACTAGTTGAACACTGAGATCGATATAATCGACTTATCCCCTCCTACGAGATTGCTGGCGTTGTGCCAAAATATGAAACTATTGTTGTTGTTATTATTATTATCATTATTTACTTTAAATCTGCATGTTTGTTACAATCACTCGCCGAGACACACCCAGCATCCTAGGGCAAGTGAAGTATAAGAGATGTTACAGTGCCACTAAAAGCTTGAGGAGGGGAAGTGGCAGGGGCAGTAGCGAAATATCTTTATGTAATACAACACGTACATTTAAATTGATAGGATTTTTCTGAGGATACGGGCAGTATTTGTCAGCACAATCTTTTGGATTTCTCTGAGACATGGTTCTCCTGGGATCCTATCTCGATGTTTCTGACATCCCTTTCTTATCATACCAAGGGCACCCACAATAACAGGAACAGTTCTCGTTTTAAGGTGCCACATCTTTTGTATTTCAATTTCCTGGTCCCTATATTAACTAATTTGTCAAATTCCTTTACAGATATATTTTCAGTGGAAACACATCTATTAGTCTAGAAGTATTTTCTTCCCTGTCTTTAATGACTATGTCTGGTAGATTAGTCTGGATCGTTCTGTCAGTGTTGACTGGAAATCCCAGAGAATAATGACATTTTTACCTTCAACGCCTGGCACAGGATGATGTTCATACCAGTAAGCAAGAGTGCTGATTTTCTAGTGTTTACATATTTTCCAATGTAAACACTGTGCTACCTTATCGTGGTAATTTTTTTTATTCGTTTAGTGTTAGCACAGGACATCCCGTGACGAGATGGTCTATTGTTTCATCAAATTTAACGCAGAATCTGCATTTAGTGTCAGAACCGTCTTGAAGAACCTTAGCATGGTAGTTTTTGGTAAGCAAGATTATTATTATTATTATTATTATTATAGGAGTGGTTGCGTGGTAAGTAGCTTGCTTACCAACCACATGGTACCGGGTTCAGTTCCACTGCGTGGCACCTTGGCATGTGTCTTCTACTATAGCCTCGGGCCGACCAAAGCCTTGTGAGTGGATTTGGTAGACGGAAACTGAAAGAAGCCCGTCGTATATATGCATGTGTATATATATATATATATATATATATATATGTATGTACGTATATATAGGCGCAGGAGTGGCAGGTACCTTGTTTACCAACCACATGGTTCCGGGTTCAGTCCTACTGCGTGGCACCTTGGCATGTGTCTTCTACTATAGCCTCGGGCCGACCAAAGCCTTGTGAGTGGATTTGGTAGACGGAAACTGAAAGAAGCCCGTCGTATATATGCATGTGTATATATATATATATATATATATGTATGTACGTATATATAGGCGCAGGAGTGGCAGGTACCTTGTTTACCAACCACATGGTTCCGGGTTCAGTCCTACTGCGTCGCACCTTGGGCAAGTGTCTTCTACTATAGCCTCGGGCCGACCAAAGCCTTGTGAGTGGATTTGGTAGACGGAAACTGAAAAAAAAGCCCGTCGTATATATATATATATATATATATATATATATATATGTATGTGTGTGTATATGTTTGTGTCTGTGTTTGTCCCCCCAACATCGCTTGACAACCGATGCTGGTGTGTTTACGTTCCCGTAACTTAGCTGTTTCGGCAAAATAAACCGATAGAATAAGTACTAGGCTTACAAAGAATAAGTCCTGGGGTCGATTTGCTCGACTAAAGGCGGTTCTCCAGCATGGCCGCAGTCAAATGACTGAAACAGGTAAAAGAGTAAAGAGTATACACTCAACAGATTAGACTGTTGGAAAAGAAAATTTCCCAGCATCTGGCTACAACAAGTAACCTTAGATGACAAGAACTCTCCTATGTATCTCGGCCCAGTGGTTAGGGCAGCGGACTCGCGGTCATAGGATCGCGTAAAAGTGAATGTTGCGTTGGAATACACAAATAATTCAATATATACCAAGAAAGAAAACTCTCACATGGTCATAAGGTGCATAAAAGCACATCATAGCTACCTCCGCCGCTCGAACTGCCAGATCACGTGATTTCAGCCTGAAAGTTTTCTCCCTTGGTGAATATTGCAGTATTTGTGTGTTACAACACAATTTCCACTTTTAACTGGTGAATATTTTACCTTTGGATGTTAATACTTCCTTTGTCACTCTACTTATTTTTTTCAACTTTATCATTTCGGATCGAACCATTCATGGAGTCGATTCTTTACTTTATGTATCACCCATTCTGTCCTTGCCCTCTTTCTTTAACTTTTCGGAAGTATTTCGTACATATTCTGTATCACTTGAAGTAGCACTGTATCTGATTATCCTCTTAGTTCAGAATCAATACCTCCTGTGCATTCGAGTCCATTGAGCAGCAGACGTCGCTGGTTTCTCATAGCTATACTTTCTCTACATACGCATATGTGATATCGGCCTCTCTCATATCGGTTATGAATGTTCTGTTTTCTTTCTTCCCCTCTTAATGATACAAAGCGCTGAGCCAGAATTTGAGGCGTACAGGCTTCGATTCTGTGTAGCGGCTTGCTGGCCATTTTTATATGCAGCGAGCTGGCAGAATCGTTAGCACACCGGGGGAAATGCTTATCAGAATTTCGTCCGTCTTTACGTTCTGGGTTCAAATATCGCCGAAATCAACTTCGCCATTCATCTTTTCGGAGATCGATAAAATAGCGCCAGTTGAACACTGGGCTCGATGTAATCTCCATAAAATCAGTGACATAAAATTCGTTAATCCATAACAATCAGTAACGGATGACTGGATTTCACTTTGGTAAAGAATAAGGAAGTCTGTGTGACAATTATTCATTATTCATTAGTCATTTCTAATGGTTTCTTATTGAACAGTATTTGATGAAGAAGCTTCAGGAAGTTACTGGATATAATTCCGTACCAGGTCTTTCCTGGAGTCGCCATTGAAAAAATAATTATAAGCACATATGACACATATTCGTGGTTACGTAGTCATAATGGAGGCTATCGACTATCGACAGGCTTTTCCTTCTTTCTCCACCTTCTCATCATTCTATCCACAATAACAAACATCATCATCACCACCATCACCCCTAGCCACCCCACACCACCCACATTATCATCATTGCCGTCGTCTTCGCCATCATCATCATGACTATCATTTTCACCAGTCAATAAAACAAATTATTATTATTATTATTATTATTATAATTATTATTGTTGCTATTATTATTATTATCATCATCATCATCATTATTAATATTATTATTAAGGCGGTGCGCTGGCAGAATCGTTACGACGCCGAGCAAAACGCTTAGCGGAATTTCGTTCGTCTATACGTCCTGAGTTCGAATTCTGCCGAGGTCGACTTTTATCCTTTTGGGGTCTTTTAAATAACTACCTGTAATCGACTTAATCCCTTCCCCCAAATTTCAGGACTCGCGCCTACAGTAGAAAGTATTATTATTATTATTATTATTATTATTATTAATAATAAGGCTGTGAGCTGGGGAAATCGTTAGGACGTTGGCCAGGATGCTAAGCGGCATTTCGTTCATCTTTAAGTTCAGCGTTCAAATGCCGCCGTGGTAGACTTTGTCTTTCATCCTTTCGATGTCGATAAAATAGGTTCCAATTGAGGACTGGGGTCGATGTAATCGTTTAACTGCCTCCCCCCAAATCTCAGGCCATGTAACTGTAGTAGAAAATATTCTTCTTCTTCTCACTCCTTTTTTCCTCCTCTTCCTCCTCTTCACCCTCTTTCTTCCTCCATCTCATCCTTGTTGTTATTTTCTTCTTGTAGTTGTTGCTGTTAAACACCCCCTCCTCATCCTCATCATAACCACCACTACCACCACCATCATCATCATAATTTGCACGCTAGGTAATCTTTGCCATTTTGCAAAAAGACAGTTTGCTTGAGGTTAAACGAACTCGCCATGGATTGTTTGATATATATATATATATATATATATATATATATATATATATATATATATATATAAGTAAGATTGAGATCACAGCCGATATTTGTTATATAAGAACTACTCTTATTGTCCACCACGACATATCTGGAATCGTTCCGCAGCAACCGTCCCATCGTGGTTCATACCTTCCACGAATCGCTGACATAATGCAGCGATTCCCATTCACCCAGCCGGACGCTTTTCCCAAGTTCAGTCAGAGACAAGCAACACTCCACACAACAAAAATAGTGCCAAAATAGTAATGTCTAACGTTGGCATAACGCCAGCAAATCTTTTAAGAGGTTGGTGGTATCCGCCTGCAACGAACCCCGTACATGAGTGGTACTATATTTTATCAAGTTCAGAGACGAAAGGTACACTACACGTGAGCGGGATTTGAACTCAGAATGTAAAATAAAATCCGAAGATTGTATTACATGTCTTCCCCTAACTCTTTTCCAGATTCCAATAGCGTGGAGGCGCAACGGCCCAGTGGTTATGGCAGCGGACTCGTGGTCATAGGATCGCGGTTTCGATTCCCAGATCGGGCGTTGTGAGTGTTTATTGAGCGAAAACAGCTAAAGCTCCACGAGGCTCCGGCAGGGGATGGTGGCGAACCCTGCTGTACTCTTCCACCACAACTTTCTCTCACTCTTGCTTCCTGTTTCTGTTGTGCCTGTAATTCAAAGGGGCCAGCTTTGTCACACTGTATCACGCTGAATCTCCCCGAGAACTACGTTAAGGGTACACGTGTCTGTGGAGTGCTCAGCCACTTGCACGTTAATTTCGACGTCGTAAGCGACGCAGTGCCAACAACAACATTCCAATAGTATTTTCACTTATGTCTCGTCTACTAGAAATATGCAATGATGACTGCTGTCATGACGACGCCAATTGAGGAGGAAATACGTGTTCACTGCTGTTTTCTTGTAACCATTATCGAACAAACCTTTCCTTAAATCATGTAAATTTTGGAGTCATATTTATTCTTGAAATTATCTCCCCTTTTCATTTGGAGTTCATCGCATTTAGCATCAAGTGATTGTTCTACCGTCTCCTGAATCGGAGATAATTTCAATAAATGAATAATCTATCTTGTATGATATTTAATATATATATATATATATATATGTGTGTGTGGGTATGTATGCATGTCTATATACATATATGCATATATATATATATATATATATATATATATATATATATATATATATATATATGTATGTATGCGTGTCTATATACATATATGTATATATATATATATATGTATGCATGTCTATATACATATATATATATATATATATAAAGTGTAGTATATTGCCACTTAAGTGTGGCTGACCCCTAGGGGTGGATGTTACTGTTGCTTTTAGCCCCAGGAGGACATCTCCTCCAGCTGGCTTATCGACACATATATATATATATATATATATATATATATATATATATATATGTATGCATGTCTATATACATATATATATATAGATATATATATGCATGTCTATATACATATATATATATATATATATATGCATGTCTATATACATATATATATATATATATATATATATATATATATACAAACACACACACATATGGATGTGTACACTCACCATAATTCACAAATAAAAATTACAGCCCAAAACCAACAAACAACTACATAAACGGAACAAAGAATGGGGAATATAGTGTTAGTTTTTCACTTGAGAAGACTACTTGAAATCCGTATAGCGTCCCGGCGTTTCATGCGTTAGTCCGTTTTCAGGAAGATAAAGAGGAAGGAACATAGAAAGAGAGGAAGAGAAATAGTGTGGAAGAATAATTTAAAATTAAACAAATTAATTGATTAAAGATTCAGAACGAATGTAAACGGCTATTGTCTAGAGGGTATTGTAGTCCTTTAGGGCGGGGGAGTCAACAGGGGCGGTCCAGCGGATGCGTCGGTGCACGTATCAGAATGTTTGTGTGCCTGGTATCAAGCATATGGGGAAATGTTTGGGTTTATATATGTGTGTAGATGTGTGTGCTTGTGTTAATTTGGTGGAATTGGCGCGTGGAATGAGGTCTATGGGAGATAGCGGTGTATAATTACTGTGTGAGAAGTGTGAAAGCATGTGTGTGTGAGGTTGTATGAACGTATGTATGTATGTATGTATAGCAGTGGAGGCGCAATGGCCCAGTGGTTAGAGAACTACGTTAAGGGTACACGGGTCTGCCACTTGCACGTTAATTTCACGAGCAGGATGTTCCGTAGATCGGATCAACTGGAACCCTCGACGTCGTAAGCGACGGAGTGCCAACAACAACAACAACATGTATGTATGTATGTATGTGTGTGAGAGAGAGAGAGAGAGAGAGAGAGAGAGAGAGAGAGAGAGAGAGAAGAGAGCAAGCATGCAAGTAAAGAAGTAAAAGTTTTGAGGAAATTAATTATCTAGAGAGTCTGCAGACAACGTTAGCGGGGGGGGGGGACTAATTGGGTATGGGAGTGACTCATACGATCCAGGCGGATCCCGAAAAGTTCGGATACATTCCCAACCGATCGATATGCCAGCCTGTACTCTGCTGTTTGTAAAGGCGAAATAGAGGAGAACAAGGTGCCACACGTGAGATACCGTTAGTCATCTAAGCGTCTTCTGGCCACAGGAGAAAATAAATGACAAAGACTCACACTACTGCCAACACAGTAGCAACAACAACAATAGCAGTAACAGCTACATCTACAACAAAAGCGACAAAAGTAGCAGCTGGTACAATAACAACGTCAGACTAACACTGCACACAATACAACAATTCCGTAGCATCACCATAATCAGGAGCGGCTTTTCGTCTTCAACGAGTCCCCAAGATCACACAGACACACACTTGTGCATGCATCTAATTCCTTTCTATCTCAGTTTCCTCTGACTCTGAGATCACTTCGTTGTGTGGCAACATCGGAGATGATCTTGTCGTGGGAGTTCGTTGTATCGGGGCGGAGAAAGTGAAGCTGAAACAAAAAACGCCGGCAGGAGATGAAAGCTGGAAAAGTCAACGGAAAAGTTAGAGACTGCTGGATCAGATACACAACATCATTAACACCTCCTATTACTTCACATAATAGACATAAACACGCAATATCCATTGCAAAAACAGAAAAAGAAATAGTGAAAACAACCTCAATAGCCAAACGCTACTCCCGTCATTCAGAAAGAGAAATTTAGCAGATCTCCAGCATCAAAATAAATACCCTCCTTTGCTTTCCTTTGTCCTTTCACTGTCGCAATACTCACTGTAGAAAGTGGAGATCGAATTGGTCAGGAATCATGTCGAAAGTAAAGGTACCCAAATAGATATAAATGCGATAGCTATAGATGAAGCCAAGATTATCAGGCGGCACGCACTGAGAGACATATACACCATGTGCACAGCCGGAATCGGGCGCCAAACTGGCATACTCGGTACGGTTTGGATGTCATGGTACGATCTTGCAGGAACCAGACGATATGTCGGAAGAGATGGATGTCGGGGGTGGGAAGTAAAAGGTGTGACTTCTGACCAGAGGCCGAATTTATTCAGGCCGACAAGACCGTTATCAGGAATATCGCGCTCTTTAGTACTAGAGGGAGACCAGAATGGCATTTTACAAGCACACTGGTAGTCTACGAAGTTAGCTAGTAGGAGATGGAATGTAAATCCTCACAGGCGTGGCTCACAGGCGTGGCTCACAGGCGTGGCTCATAGGCGTGGTCACTTGGGCAGGTGGCTGCTGCTATAGTCTGGGACCGACTAAAGTCTTGTGAATGCATTTGGTAGACAGAAACTGAAAGAAGTCCATCGTATATATGCGTGTGTGTGTGTGTGTTAGTGTGTGTGTGTGCGTGTCACTTTGTGTCTGTTTTTGTGTTTGTTCCTCACCGCCACTTGACAACCGGTTATGGTTTGTTTACGTCCCCATAACTTAGTGGCTCGGCAAAAGAGTACGATTAAGGACCAGGCTTAAAAATAAATACTGAGGTCGATTCGTTCGACTAAAAATTCTTCAAGGCTATGCTCCAGTATTGCCGCAGTCACGAAATAAGTAAAAGACAAAAAAGCTTGCTTTTATGCTCTCTCAACTTACCGACAGGGCTATCGTGCACTCACATCGGTACATTCACACTGTGTCTAAATTTATTGTTTGTTAGGGCTTCTCGTCTTCGCAATGGCTTCGATACGACGATGTCTAAAGGTCGGCTTCATTTCGTGCATCCTGCGTGCTTGCAAGATGGCGACTGAAGTGATTGATCCGCGAACGATAGATCCATTCATGTGGAGGCGCAATGGCCCAGTGGTGAGGGCATCGGACTCGCGGTTTTGATTCCCAGATCGGGCGTTGTGAGTGTTTATTGAGTGAAAACACCTAAAGCTCCACGAGGCTCCGGCAGGGAATGGTGGTGAACCCTGCTGTACTCTTTCACCACAACTTTCTCTCACTCTTACTTCCTGTTTCTGCTGTGCCTGTAATTCATAGCAGCCGCAGGAAAATGTCTGTGTTGTGCTTGTCTCTGCCTTGATAAAGGCCCTTCCACTCGTCTCTTCTCTCCTTCCCTTCCAGTTGACATGGCCGTTTGCCTCAGATGTGCTGGTAGCTTCCTGGATGGTACGGCGCCAAGCATTCCGGTGAAAAACAAGAGTGGTCCACAAGTGGGGGAATCAACGTTACAAACTTTCAGGGTCTTTTTCAGCGTGTCTTTAGACTGTTTCTTGGACACACTGTTGATTTGACAGCCAGAAGACAATTCTTCGTAGAGTACGATCTCTGTCAGAAATGCCCCGCCCAGCGTAGCTGTGTCGTCATAATTCTTATAATTTACAGACGATTGGCAACACAGATCACAAATTTGAGGTCTGGACGAATGACTTAGAAAGGAAGTACAGATAGGGACTCTGTTACTGAAACCCGATCACGTGCCTTCCAAGTGTGCAAAGTGTAGGACGAGCGGATTTGTGAACAAGTCAAACGGTAATGGCAAAGCAATCGTCAACAGGCAGCAGCGAAACACTCTTAAGAGGCCGAATGGACTAGAGTCAACAATATTCAGTAAAAAAATATCACTAGAAAGAAATTGACGAGAGCGGAAGATGGTGAAAAATATGTAAGAAACAATTAGAGGAAGCGTCTTACTTGATATGTTGACGGCTTTATACTAATTCTTCAACGCAAAACATAAAGGTTGCATTGAGAGAGCTAAGGTACGTGATTTAAAACATAAATACACAAAAGTTATTTGATGAACTCGATGAGTAGGGTCTAAGCGTGGTGGAAACAACGCCGCGGTTCGCCTTCAGTATCAGACAGATGTGTACGACTTCCCAGCGGCGCTTTGCTCAACCAAACAGAACATTTTTAATCACCCTTGGTAGATACATTTTACCAAATCGTTTCTCACGGGACTGTAGACCCGGATCAAGCAATGACCAAACTGGATACCTAGTATTTGCTATCGATAAAGCTTCCACATAATTATTCTATAGGGGACGAGTGATGAGGAACAACGACAACATTCCCCAAGAAACTCTCTGCACCGCCGAGAATCAATTGTCTGAGAATTGCTGGCAGAATCTCAACGCGGCGATTGAGGATAATTTCCAGAAATCCTTGGCCTGGCAATGCTATCGGAGAACAAAAGCGCCTTATCAGCTCTAGATAAACTCAAAAAGCACACGAATAGTGTTAGCTGGGCCTGTTTAAGTTACACTCTCAAAACGTTCTGCACGCACTCATTAGGAGCCCGAGTATTGTTCATTCGTGGGGTTTAATTTAACAGCTGTTGCAGAATGGAGAACAGATCCGGACATAGGTTAAGTCCCACATAAAAGATCGCACCGCCATTTTCATTTAAAAGATAAGTCAAATGAAATATTGTGGCTATGACGACTGTTGTGGTGCAATAATAATAATAATAATAATAATAATCCTTCTTTACTATAGGCAGAAATCCTGATTTTTTTGTGGGGAGGGGTCAGTTGATTATCCTAATACTCAACTTGTGATTTATCGAGCGTAAAACGTTGTATGCCAAAGTCGACCGAGGCAAAATTTGAACACAAAAAGTAAAGAGCCAGAATAAATGCCACTAAACATTTTGCCTGACCTGCTAACCATTCTGCTAGCTCGTCGTTTAATAATGATAATAACAGTAACAACAACAATAGTAATAATAATAGAAATTATAAGACGCAAAAATTAAGGAATGTGTCTGGTAAAATACGCAAAACTTAAAACAAGATATTTCTATAAAATAATTCGACATCCACTTTCGTTGATGAGGTCATCTGGCAGAGTACCCACCTCATCTCCTTGATCACGCTTCTACCGTGTTACATTTTTGTATAGCTCAGAGTCGAAACTTTCCTGCTTTTCTGTGAAGAGATTTTCTGTTATATTGCGCAAAAGAGAGAAACCATTAAATTCTTCGATATTTGCATTATTTTTCTATCCGTTTTGTGTTATTTAAAAACGTGAGACCACTTTATTTACAAATAGCTCTTCGTTTCGATATCTTTGTATAGGAGTCCTAATGGCGCTTTGTTTTTCTTACGAATGGCTGTGAATTTTATTTCCTTCAAAACGTGAATTGGTTCCGCCTCATGCCTCACATTGCTTCTCTTGTTTGCCAGGGATTCTTCTTCAGCTGAAAGATTTTCCATTTTTGCAGGACGTGTAACCCTTATCTGGCAATGTTATAGCTTTTCAGGTGTTTTCCGTTAGGGGCGTTTTTTGGATGAAAGTCTGCTTATCCCCATCGGTCTCCATCTGACCCCCAAACCTTAAAAGTATATAGGATGCTACTGCAATGAGGGGGCGCTTCCTGTCCGTTTAGTACAAGCTATTATTGTTGTTGTTGTCGTGTATGATCCTCGATGTCTGTCAGTTGTGGCTTGGAGAGCTGCATTTGAGCCTCATGCCTCACTCCTTGTAATGATGAGCGAGCAGTTCCCTTAGACGACTCACAAGTTGTACCTGGTATTGCCCTGAAGTTAACTTCCTTGATCTGTTGCAGTTGTTTCCAGAGGTGAATTATTCAAACCCCCAGAGAATTCCTCTCAACACATGGCTATGATGCTCCCCCACTACTTCTGCTCATGATCAGAGATGCACATCAGTCAGCTGCCAAGGGACATGTTCAAGGTTAAGGTCAAACAACTGACAAGCAAACCTGTGGTATTGCGTCTACTGTAGTCCATCTTTTATACCAAGACAAAATATGCACATCATAACACTTCCAATCAATAAGATCAGAAGGCGGCGAGCACGCCGGGCGAAATGCTTAGCGGTATTTCGTCTGCCGTTACGTTCTGAGTTCAAATTCCGCCGGAAGAAATAAGATCAGAAGCCATGAGAGTCGGTGCCTGGTATTGCATCAAGTGTCGCCGAAATCGACTTTCTTCTTTGCCCTTTTCAGATCGATGAAATAAATATCTGTGGAGCACTGGCCTCGGTGTAATCGACTTGCGCCCTCTTTCAAAATTGCAGGATTTGTGTCTATAGTAGGAAGGATTATTTTCATTTATATGATTGGCAAAATCGCTAGACAAAATTCTTAGCGTTTGTATACATTCTGAATTTAAACTCTGCCGAGGTTGACTTTACTTTTCATCCTTTTGAAGTAGAGAAAATGAAGTTAAATACTGAAGTTGATGCAATCGACTAACCCTCTCCTCACCCCCATTAAATTTGCAGGCCTTGTGCCAAATTTAGAAATAATTATCATCCAAATCAGCTCTGGCAATACTCAACCTTCTGCCCGCAGTCCTTTTAATAAATATCTACCTGCTATGAGCACTCCATCTCGTATTTAATTCAAACAAAGAATTCAAATGTAAACTGCTCTAAGTATCCATTTTTATCTCATTTTCACACGGCAGGGTGTGATTCATGGTAGGTTGGGGATTTCGCTGCTATTTTTTTTTCTGCTGGTAAGTGACCCCCAAATTGTATAAATATTTCAAATTCGTAACTAAATCTGGTATAAAAAATGTTTGAGTTGCTCAGCTCGCTTTTATACAACACGAAATGCATACTTTATACTGTTATACCACGTATTGAAAGAATATTGTTGATTTTGTTGTGTTTTAGACATGAGAAATTAAATGTTAAGCTTGTGGTAAACCTAAAGCCTGTTCATGGTCTCTATGGTAAAAACTCAATTGGATATATGGATTTTCGTTTCGTTTATTTTAAGGAATAATAAAGGTTCTTGGTCTTGATAAAATTGGACGGATTGGCAATTCTAACAAAATTGTTACATTAACACGTATGCTTATAAAAGGTCTACGTACATATATGCGTGTGTTCGTGTGTGTGTGTTTGTGTGTGCATGTGTGTGTTTGTGTGTGCATGTGTGTGTATATGTGTGTGAGACAGAGAAACTACAATGAATAAAACTTTATATAATTTAATTATAATTTCTCCTACGTTTGTTTTATATAACCAGAAACAGTAATAAGTGAAGTAGTAATCTACGCACTATACAAAAAACAGAGTGGATGACGATTATCTACTTATGGAATATATATATATATATATATGTATATATATGTATATATATATACATATATATATATATGTATATATATGTATATATATACATATATATATATATGTATATATACATGTATATACATATACATACATGCATATATATATATATTTATATACATATATATATACACATACACACACATATATGCATGTATATAAATATCGTATGGGTGCTAAAATACACGCATATATATGTATACGAAACATACAAAGAAACATGCCAATAGGACTTAATCATACTACTAAGAAGCAACACATAGAATATAGACATTTTAAAATATGATATGCAATACACAAAACACAAAACTGCGTGAACTTGTGCAGTAAAAGAAAAGCACAGCGAAAAAATATTACTGCTGAAATAATGATGATGATGATGATGATGATGATGATGATGATGATGATGATGACGACGATGATGATGATGATGAGAATAGTAATAATAATAATAACAACAATAATAATGATAGTAATGCGTTACGTTCATAATATACGTCAAACGGAAACGAGGAGATCTATTCAAAAGCTGTTCCATTTATGGAAAAGAATAATAGATTCAGAAACCGAATAAATTATTGCGAATACCCTAGCAAATGCACGGAGATTCATGAGCTTATTTGTTAAAAGGTGCATGTAATACGAGTAGAATATCTCATAAAAAGCGTACGCTCTCAAATAGAAAGATAATCAGTTTATCACACACTCGAACACGCACACAAACACACACACATGTGCACACACACACACGTGCAAGCATACACACACATGCTCACACAACTACACATGCATAAAAATTTAGCGGCCACTAACGCAAGAAAATTTAACATAAAACCGAACGGAACCTTGAACAGCAAAACGACTCTGCTGTGGCTTACAAACACAATCCTACAGCTCCGAAAATCGATAACTTACATTCCGTACACGCAGATACACACATTCACAGGCACACATATCTCGAGAACACGAAGGTATGTCTGTTGTGATAGCAGAGACTAGCATTAAACGATTTTAAACCATGAGAATGAAGATGATAATTAAAATATAATAATGATGATTTTGGTAGTAGTTGTAGATATAATAATAATAATAATAATAATAATAATAATAATAATAATAATGATTTTAATGAAGAATATTTGTTTGAGTAAAGTTGAGGAACATTTATACCAGCTATTGTTTGCTGAATTCCCGCCCTATCAGCATCTTTATTGTTGTAGTGAAAATTCTTTGAATAAAATTGAATGTTCAGAAAAAGAAAAAAATACCTTTGGCTTGTGTTATTTTTTTGTTTTTGTTTTAGGTGTTTTTTTCTTGTGGCTCTGACTTATTCCACGTTCTTGATTTGGGATCTTACGCATCTTCGAACTAGCTGCCGACTCTCACAATGCCACAAGCATCGGAAACGTTGAGATACGTTCTGGTGATGCCATAATACATTGGCTTCAAATTTTGGTACAAAGGCTGGCGGTGAGTCCTTTATAATGACCCCAGTGTTTAACTTGTACTGATTTTATCGATCTCAAAAGAATGTAAGGCAAAGTCGGCTTCGGCGGAATCTGAACTCAGAACGTAAAGACGAACAAGAAGCCGCTAAGTGTTTTGCCCGGTGTGATAACGATTCTGCAAGCTCGCCACCCTATGGTGATGCCACAATATACGGCATAATAATAATAATACTAGGAAACTCGCTTGCTACGCTGCGCTGAGGAAGCTTTTATAGAATTGATTTGCATCTGGCTGATCTGAAAATGGTAAACGAAAAGACACCCAGAAAAAATTTGCAACGGATACATCTATGAATGTTGCTTGTCAAATGTGGCTCCTACTATCGGCAGAATTAAACGCCTCCTGTCATTAAATGCCGTAGTATGTTTGGTGTCGTCATATGCTGTACATTTGACACAGTCCAATGTAAATAAATAAATAAAAAGATATTATGGATGATAATATAACCCAGAACAGAGAATATAACAAATAATACATTACACTGCATAACAGGAGTTTTGTTTTTGGATAGCAAATGTTATTCCCTGTTTGCTTACCCCTACTAGAAAGTATGGAAAATGGCGTATGTTTTCTTCAAGCTTTGCTTTTCTTACGTTTATTCAAACCCCAAAGAATCTCTCTCAACACATTGCTATGATGCTCCCCACAAATACTCCTGCACATTATCGTTGCTGTTGGCACTCCGTCGCTTACGACGAGGGTTCCAGTTGATCCGATCAACGGAACAGCCTGCTCGTGAAATTAACGTGCAAGTGGCTGAGCACTCCACAGACACGTGTACCCTTAACGTAGTTCTTGGGGATATTCAGCGTGACACAGTGTGACAAGGCTGACCCTTTGAATTACAGGCACAACAGACACAGGAAGTAAGAGTGAGAGAAAGTTATGGTGAAAGAGTACAGCAGGGTTCGCCACCATCATGGAGCTTTAGGTGTTTTCCCTCAATAAACACTCACAACGCCCGGTCTGGGAATTGAAACCGCGATCCTATGACCGTGAGTCCGCTGTTCTAACCACTGGGCCATTGTGCCTCCCCTGTTCATTATCAAAGACGCATATATTGTCTGCCAGTAAGGAACATGCTCAAGTTGTTAAGATCAAGCAACTGACAAGCAAATCTGTGCTATTGAGCAGAATGTCTGCTACAGCGATATTTGTTTTAGCAACTCAGCGCTGAATCTGTTTGAAAAGTAATGGAAAATAGGTCAGTTTCAAAACATTGATGTCCATGTGACAAAAGCAAAGTTTGAGGGGAATGGTAGTGATTTCCTTTGATTTCTACAGAGAAGCAAATAAGAAATAACATTTAGTGACCAAAGACAAAAAAGAAATTAAAATTTTTTTACGCTCTGTTACATATTTCTTCAATCTCTCGTTGAGCAGAATGGCTAAGCAGTGGAATCGCGCTGAGCCCATAACTTAAAAGTTCGTAAATCAAAACTGTGCGCTGTAAAGAATTGGATGCTAATTTTGTGATATATACATCGCAACTGAATTGTCTACAAATATACAAATATACCAACCATATACATGTATATATACCTACTGGGTTAGATACAAATTATATTATGCAATAGAAATTTATAAAAGTTCAATGAGTCATCAACAGATCGGCGTACACCAAAACACAAGTAACAAGGTGGACACAGGCAACTATAAAAAATAGGAGTTTTTGCTTAAGCATAACGTATCAAAACTGTAGGAATACGTTTTTGTATTACATGCACTTGTTACGGCTACATTCAAGACCATTCCTATAAAAAACAAACAAAACAAGAACAACAGCACCCCCCCCCCCCAAAAAAAAAAAAACAACAACAAAGAAACAGCATGACTACTTCACTTATTTATCTGGTGGTTGTCGTGCGAGTTGACCGGAAGACCTCCAAGCATCCATGTAATAACAAACTGACAAGGGCACAAGTGAGATGTGAATTATTCAGGAAGAGAAACGGTTCGTGTGAGTGGTAGGGAGAGGCCAAGACAGTGACACCCTAGCAGATCACGGAATGAGTAGGTCGGTGATAGACACACATATAGCTTCTGTCAAGCAATTGAAGAACACAGTGACTAGCTAAGAAATTTAGTGACGGGGCTTGACTATATGGAAGTGAGTGCCTATCTTAGAACAACTGCTGGAAACAGAAGGTCCAGATGCAAAAATGAAATGCTAGGAAGGTCAGATAACAGAAGATTTGATGGTTGGAGTGACCTCGGGAGTTAAAATGATGGCTCAGAGGTTACAGAATAAGTACACACACTGAAGGGTCAAAACCGAAAACCGGAAGCGCTATTTTGATTCACTGTTGGCGGAAACTAAATCTTTTGACATTCAAAAAACAAACACTACAGGATTTACTACTAAGATGCTTGCCAACATGGAACCTCATCAGATTCGAGGGATGCCGGATTCCAAAAATAGCGCGTCATCAAATTCTTTGAATGCCAGATTTCAACATAGAACGTCATCAGATTCTACGAATGCAGCATTTGAACAATGAGCATCATTAGATTCTATGGATGCCGGATTTGACATAGGGTGTTATCAGATTCTAAGGATGCTGGATCTAAACATAGAGCGTCATCAGATCCTATGGGGTGTCATCAGATTCAATGGATGCCGGATTTGAACCTAGAATATCATCAGATTCTATAAATGCCGGATTTTAACATAGATCGTCATCAAATTCCATGGATGTCGGATTTGAACATAAAGGGTCATCAGATTCTATGCATGCTGGGTTTGAACATAGAGCGTAATCATATTCTATGGGGTGTCGTCAGTTTCAATGGATGCCGGATTTGAACATAGAATGTCATCAGATTCTATGGATGCCGGATTTGAACAAAGAGAGTCATCAGATTCTATGGATGCTGGATTTGAACATAAAATGTCATCAGATTCTGTGAATGCCGGATTTCAATATAGAGTGTTATCAGATTCAATGATGCCGGATTTGAACATAGGCCGCCATCAGAATCTTTGGATGCCGGGCTTGTACACAGAGCGTCATCAGATGGTATGCATACCGGATTTGAACCTAGAACATCATCAGATTCTATGCATGCTGGATTTGAACATAGAGCATAATCAGATTCTATGGGGTGTCGTCAGATGAAATGGATGCCGGATTTGAACATAGAATGTTATCGGATTCTATGGATGCCGGATTTGCACATAGAATGTCATCAGATTCTACGAATGCTGGATTTGGAAATAGAGTGTCATCACATTCTATGGATGAATGACTTGAATATAGAGCGTAGTCAAATACTATAGATCCTGGATGTGAACATAGAGCGTCATCAGGTTCTATGGATGCCGGATTTGAGGCTATCAGTTTATCTTTTGTCCTTTGACTTGTTTCCGTCGTTGAACAGCGACCATACTGGAGCACCGCCTTGAAGGTCTTTTGTGTAGATGGTTCTGATAGGAATAATAATAATGCTAATGGTTGATACCAGCGATGGTAATCGTTTTGGTATTCATGGCGGTGGTGATGGCGATTATGATGATAATGGTAATGCTGATGGCAGTGATGATGATGATGATGATGATGATGGTGGTGCTGATGGTGATGGCAATGGCAGTGGTGATTATGAAGAGGGTGGTGATGATGATGATGATGATGGTGATGAGGTTGGTGGTTGTATGGATGGCGGTGATGCTCGTGGTAGAATTGGCAATAATGAGCCTGGTGATGGTGATGGTGGTGGATATGATGGTGGTGGTAGTGGTGATGAGGATGGAGATGATAGTGATGATGATGTTGGTGGTGCTGCTGCTGTTGGCGGCGCTGATGTTGGTCTTAGTAGTGGTAATGTTGATGATGACGATTATGATGATGGTGAAAATGCTAATGATTATAGTAGTGGTGCTGATGATGTTGATAATGATGGTATAGATGATGTGGTTGCGGGGATGTATGCACTGTAGATGGCGTTGGTAGCTGTGGTAACGGTAGAAATGGCCGAGAGTAATGTTGGTGGAGGAGTTAATAGAATTTATTGTGGTTGCCAAAGGGTTGATAGTGGTGCCAACGAGGGCGAATGCAGCAGTACTTATGTTATTGTTATTGTTGCTGCTAGAGATGGTGGTGGAGAAGGCAGTGGTGTGGATGGTGGTGGTCATGGTGGGACTGGGGTTTCTATTGACTAATTGATCAGCAGAAATATGCCGCTATCATTGCCGTTTCTGACCTATATAATAATAGACATCGGTAAACATTATAATGTATGTACACACAAACACATAGACACGTACATTCCCTACACACATACACGCACAATCAGCGTCAAGCACAAACTCGCGAACACATAAATCCATGCACATGTAGGCATATATACACATACATATATGTATGTACATGTATATATTTGCAAATATGTGCATATGTTTATATATGTATATGCATGCATAGATATATATCTATATATACATGTGTGTATGTATATCTATCTATCTATCTATCTATCTATCTATCATCTAACTGTCTGTCTGCTTGTTTGTCTAACTCAGATCCATGCTGCAGCCAATATGTCAGCTTTTGTGTGTTTGTCTGTACATACACACATACATACATACATACATATATATATATGTAAATATATATTTCTATTATTTATCTTTTACTTTTTTTGTTTCAATCATTTGACTGCGGCACTGACTTTAGTCGAATAAATCGATCCTAGAGCTTATTCTTTGTAGGTCTAGTACCTATTCTATCAGTTTATTTTGCCGAACCGCTACTTTACGCGGGCGTAAAGACACCAACATCGGTTGTCAAGCGATGATGGAGACAAACAGAGACACACAAACGTATGTATATATATATACACACACACGACGGGCTTCTTTCAGTTTACGTCTACCAGATTCACTCACAAGGCTTTGGTCTGCCCGAGGTTATAGTAGAAGACACATGTCCAAGGTGCCACACAGTGGGACTGAACCCGGGACCATGTGGTTGGTAAGCAAGCTACTTACCACACAACTACTCCTGCGACTATACATACAAAGATTCAAACATACATACACACACACGCAAAATGTATAAATAAATATATATATATACATATATATATGCTCACACACAAACACACATATATATATATATACATACATATATGTATGCCTATATATGGACATATGCATATATAAGCATGCGTATATTTGATTGTTGGAGTGACCTAGGGAGTTAAAACGATAGGTCAGAGGTTACAGAATTTCGTGGACGCTATTACGGTCATCAAGAAAATGTCCAGGAATCTCTCACCCAGACCACTACCGATATCACTATGCTGTATCTATACATACATATGTATGTATGTACCCACATCTATAGCCAGTGTGTGTGTGTGTGTGTGTGTGTGTGTTACGCGCACACACAGACATACGCTCACAGAGACAGACACACATTTACTTAATATGACGTAACGAAATTACCGGATAAATTGCAAATGCTATGGATTTCATAATTATATTTCTCATAGAAGAGTGCGGTATGTATAACTGAAGATAAGGGCAACACCCTCTTGCTACCTGGAATTCCTGAAATTTCGTTTTTCGCTACTTGAAACTTGATTCCTGGCACCCGACTATTATTTCAAATTTACGTTTATTCAACGACATACATATGCACACAGATACTCACTTATTATACAGGCATACATACTTGCTCTCACACTGTGTATTCACGCGCATACACACAAGCACCCGCTTACATGCGTACATATTTCATAAATACATGCATATATATATATATATATATATATATATATAAATATGTATAAATATCCACACATACACACACACACACGTACATGTGTACACATAATTTAGTGAGCTGAAAAAGACTGCACAGAATGGGAGAGTTTTAATAAATGTATTAGTTTAATATACATACATACTTACAAACATGTAATCACACACACACACACACACACACACACACACACAAATATACATAAATATATATATATATATATATATATATGTATATATATGCATATATGTATTATATACGAACGCATGTAAGTGGGTTTTTGTGTGTAAATATGTGTGTATATATATATATATATATATATATATAAAGATACCAACTCACTCATTCATACACGCACACACATATGAAATAAAGATTTAGTTTAACATGGTGGGTACGGTTATCTCTCCGTGACCATCCCCTTGTAGGAAATATACATCATGTATATTTCCTTTTGAGGAATACATAAAAGTGCTACATCCAAAAGATTTAAAACTTAGACCAATTATAGCTGGCCCAGTATGCCCTACTCACCGTCTAAGTAATTTCATCGACATTCTTTTGAAGCCACTTTGTACATACATACCCAGTTTCATTCGGGATGACATCGACTTTTTATCCCATCTTCCCAAAACCACTGAAACAAATTCAATCCTACTGAGCTTCGATGTAGTAAGCCTATACACAAATATCCCACATGATTTAGGAATAAAGGCGGTTGAATACTGGGTAAACAAACACAGAGAAGCAATTCCCAACAGGTACACGGTGACATTTATACTAGAATCAGTGAGACTTATCCTGGAAAATAATACGTTCTTCTTCAATGGTAAGAACTATATCCAAATTAAAGGCACGGCTATGGGGACGAGGTTTGCCCCCGTTTATGCGAATTCGGTGATGGGTTACTTGGAACAAAAACTCTACCAGGAAATAGAGGAGAGATATAACACCGAATTTAGGAAGCTTATAGAAAAAGCATGGAAGAGATACCTGGACGATTGCTTCATAATCTGGACCAAACCTCAAAGCATTGTGGAGGAATTTAACACCCTCCTGAACAACCTACACCCATCCATCCAATTCACAAAGGAGATGAACAGTAGCAAATTACCATTTCTAGATATAATGGTAATTAAAAAGAACACCGCCATTACCACAGATATATATTACAAACACACAGACACACACCAATACTTGAACTTTAAATCGTGCCATCCACCCCATACAAAACGCAACATACCATACTGCCTAGCCAGGAGAATATGTACTATTGTAGAGGATATAGAGACCAGAAATCAACGCCTGATGGAACTGAAAGAATTTCTGGTGAAGCAAAAATACCCATCACGACTCATAGAAAATGGTATTCAGCGGGCTTCGAAAATACCCATACAACAACTGAGGACACCGCAAAGAAAAGACAAACAGGAAAAGATCATTCCATTTATAGTGACACAAAATCCATGCCACCAGAACATCTTTAATATCGCCAAAGCGAACTTACCGATCCTTGCACAAAGTAAGGAATTGAGAAATATCATTACAGATCAAAATATAACTCTCAGTAAGAGACAACCTAAAAACTTGAAAAAACTATTAACAAAGGCAAGGTTTGACCTCAGCAACAAAAATCAAACATTCACTGTATCCAAATGCAATGATAGCCGATGCGGCACATGCCGATCAATCCATACCGGCCCATATATGAACACAAAAACAGGGAAAATATTCACCAATGCGAACATGAACTGCAAAAGTAGAAATCTAATCTACTGCATCAAATGCCCTAATTGTGAAGAATTGTACGTTGGCCAGACAGGTAATGCACTATCGGAACGCTCACGGGTACATCGACAACAGATTAAAAACCCAGAAGTCCGCCAAATACCACTGAGTAACCATCTAGCAACATGTGGTCATCAAACTTTTATTATATTTCCATTCCATAAACTTTACAACCGGAATGAAATTGAAAGAAAATGCAAAGAAAAGGACTTTATTAAGAAATTCAAACCCACTCTTAACAAACAATGATTAAATCCATCTTACTTGGGGTTTAAAAATCTTATCCCTGTAACCAAAACACAAAAAATCTCTCAGATATCATCATTTCTATAAATAGATTTGGCATCATTTCTAAGAACAGCCAAACACCTACTGCGGTTTAAAAATCTTATCCCTACAACCCACACAAAACAATAAATTAAAATATCATCATGTCTAAAAATAGATTTAACATCAATTCTAAAAATAGCCAGACACCTACTGCTGCCATCCAAAGGAATTGGTATAAAAGACAGAAAACCAGCCAACTTATTACAGTCTGTTAAAGACTGTCATACCGGCCATGACGAAGGGAAATAGCCCTGAAACTCGAGTCGCCTTTATATATATATATTTATATTTATATATTTATATATTTGATCCTTTATATTGAACACTCAATATTTCATCTACATTCAATACTTTATTTCATGGTGCCATCCATTTTTATTTTATTTTATATTATATATTGTATATTATATTATATATTGTATATTCCATATTCTATACCCCACATTAGTTCTGCAGGAATATAAATAAAACATAAAAAACAGACAGTGTTGGAACTCTTTTAAGCAAAATTATATATATATATATATATATATATATATATATATATATATATATATATATATATATATATATATATATATATACATTTATAAGAATTAAAAGTAATGGTATATTACTTTGTGATGATCCTTATTATATACATGCATGTGTATATATATATATATATACATGCATGCGTTTGAGACGGGTGGTACTATAACATTTGGGTCAGTAAGACTCGTTGAGGATAACTGAGTGACATTTCGACAAAGTTTGAGATTGTGACGAGGGAGGTGTGTCTGGCGTTTCAATTTACAATTATTTTCGTTATTGTCACCGAGACTTAGAATTTTTGCTCATCTCCCCGATTTCTGCATATATATGTAGTGATATATGTAGTTATCACCAGTGTATTTTTGGCGATTTAATAACGAGTTTTGACTGTCATATCAAGCGGGTAGACATACTTAGTATGTCCTTTGATTAATTTTAATCCCTCGCCTGTGTCATTGATTCTGTTATTATCATTTTTTAAATAGTTACATTGGATAATAATAGAATTAATGACACCATCGTAAATTAAATTTATATATATATATAATAAATGAGTATATGCATATATACGTACATGTATGTACATACCCAGATGCATATCTGGGTACAGGACGTTGCAAATAAAACGTAGACAAAATGATAAACAGAGTACAGAAAACACACAGGCCACATAGAGAACATTTCCTTCATCACCTGCCACCATTCTAACACTGGCGTTTCGAATATATATATATATATATATATATATATATATATATATATATATAAATATGTATGTATGTATGTATATATTACTCTCTTTACTCTTTTACTTGCTTCAGTCATGTGACTGCGGCCTTTAGTCGAGAAAATCGACCCCAGGACTTATTCTTTGTAAGCCTAGTATTTATTCTATCGGTCTCTTTTTGCCGAACCGCTAAGTTACGGGGACGTAAACACACCAGCATCGGTTGTCAAGCGATGTTGGGAGGACAAACACAAACACACAAACACACATATATATACATATATACGACGGGCTTCTTTCAGTTTCCGTCTACCAAATCCACTCATAAGGCTTTGGTCGGCCCGAGGCTACAGTAGAAGACATTTGCCCAAGGTGCCACGCAGCGAGACTGAACTCGGAACCATGTGGTCGGTCGGCAAGCTACCTACCACACAACCACTCCTGCGCCTGTATGTGTGTGTGTGTGTGTGTGATGTGCATACACACTTTACATGTTCTGGCAAGGTTTCACGCCTGACAACTCTAGATCTATTTCCGCTTCTTTCCTCCAGCACTCTCCATTTCCTGATCCTTACCTCAACTTTCGCGTTAACCCTGCATTATTATAGAGGGGGCGGTCACGGGCGTTGTTATTTCGCTCTCAATAAAACATAAATGACCCGAACAGCGAGATCGCCATTTGGCACGCCATCCTGGAAAAGACAAGAAACCGTTGTGAAAGCAAATGGCAATTACTGAAGCTATTTGCTTCTAACCAGATTGTTTTATGTGGTCATGGACGCTGAATATTATGTTGTGTCCCCAAAACCTTCTGCATTTTGAAACGTATACCTTTCGAAACGGATTTTCGTTTTTTTCTGTTGTTGTCGGTGGCATTGAACAGTCTTAAATATGGCGTAGGTAGATAAACGTTTGCTTTTCCATCTGATACGATTAATTGTTGATATTAAGAGCAACAATGAAAGCGTCCACTACAACAGCAACAACGATATTAGAAGCAACGGTCGCAGTAAACGCAACAGGGACATCAGCAGTAATAGAAACAGCAGCAACAGAAGCGACAACGGTAATAGCAGTAGTAGCAGCAACAGCAAGAACCACAGCAGCTGTCACGCATAAATTAGTATGAAATCTTGATGGCGGGCTTTTAAAAGTAGATTTGGTATTTTAGAGCAAGGGTCGTTTCAGACGGGTTTGTATGAAAAAGGCGAACTCTGTTGGTAGCAACCCTTGGATAGGGCATTCTCCCCTCACTGTTTATCTGCTCTAAGGGTCGTTTCAGACGGGTTTGTATGAAAAAGGCGAACTCTGTTGGTAGCAACCCTTGGATAGGGCATTCTCCCCTCACTGTTTATCTGCTCTATTTCCTGGGGCTCGAGTCAAGGTCGTTTTTGTATTTTGTAACACGATACCTAGGAATCTGTACAATTTTTCATTATGATGTCTTTTGCAATGGGATTTAACTCCATGTGTTTGTGTGTGTGTGTGTGTTTGTGTGTGTGTGCGCATTGTTTCAGATTTGCACTCCAGTAAACAGACGCGCATGCCCAGTCAAACGATGCTACTGGGAGAAGCAAATTTGATACAATTGCGTGCACTCCTAAACAATGCACGCATACTTACACTCACACACACACACACACACACACACACACACACACACACACACACACACACACACACACACACTTATACATATACCCTTTCCAAAGGCGCCTGTTACTCTCATCCCTTGTTATTCCTTTATATATCCTTCAATGATCTACATATATGTTATATATATATGTGTATCTACATATAGATATAAATATTTATGTGTATATATATGTATATATATATATATATATATAGCGAGAGAGAGAGAGAGAGAGAGAGAGAGAGAGAATGTATATATACATACATGGATTTATACATACATACATATATATATATACATATATATATATATACACACATACATGCATATATATATATATATATATATATATATATATATATATATATATATATATATATATATATATATATACATACATACATACACACGTACGTACTCACTGGAGTTGTTTCTTTCTTAGGAAAGAATATGGCACCGATGTTGTGATGTTATTTCCAAGGAGAAAAAAAAACAAAAATAAACCTCAAACAAATGATATAAAGTAAAACAAAATGTGCGTGTTGTTATCACTGTTCAGATATTCCTGTAGATTGCCATTACAATTGCAATCTGAATAAACAAGAATTCGTCTCTTTGGTTAAAACAGCGTTGAAACGTGCTTCCACCGATACGACTGACACAGCACATGAAAAGTAATACCATCGTTTATTTCTGAGATAAGTTGGGTCACACAAATCTTTTCTCTCTCTCTCTGTCTCCCCTATTCTCTATTTCTGTCTCTCTCTCTCTCTCTCTCTCTCTCTCTCTCTCACACACACATACGCGCGCGCACAAAAGAAAAATTGGGATTACAAAATCCTGGCAGATATCAATTAAGCACTCAGTATAAAAGAATATGGTTATATTTCCAACGATGAGATACCAGTAAACGTAAGTAGAATAGAAATCTCAGGTAAATCCTCATGTATTACAGGTAAATCCAACAACACTTTTGAAGAATTT
>NC_142954.1:21582168-21584668 GCF_046866305.1 Octopus bimaculoides | reverse complement strand
TAAGTACCAGTTACGCACTGGGGTCGATATAATCGACTTAATCCGTTTGTCTCTCCTTGTTTGTCACCTCTATGTTTAGCCCCTTGTGGGCAATAAAGAAATAAGAAACGTTAGCACGCCGAGCGAAATGTTTAGCGGTATTTCGTGTCTTTACGTTCGAATTCCGCTGAGGTCGACTTTGCCATTCATCATTTCGGGGTCGATAAATTAAATACCAGTTACACACTGGAGTCGATATAATAGACTGGCCTCCTCCTCAAAGATTTCGGGCCTTGTGCCTAGAGTAGAAAAGAATATTTTTTGGTACAGGCGGCAAACACACAACCACACAAACGCGTAGCGCGCAGAAATATATACAGGCAAATAAAGAAAGTGAGAGAGATAAAAGGGACGTTTATAATTTATTAATTGAACACGGTTGACAGAAACCCTTTCCGTCTCCTCGCGCACATAAGAGGGAAAATATGCTCACACAGATAAACAGAAAGTATGTTGGAGAGTGAGAGAGAGAGTGTAAGAGAGAGAGAACAGGAAGGGAGAGAGAGAGGATGCAGAGAGGAAGAGAGAAAGGGTGTGAGAGAGAAAGACATTACTATTTATTAATTGAACGAATGACCTAAATACTTCCCCTCCTCATACACATAAAGTAAGATATGCTCAGATAGATAAAGAGAGAGGGAGAAAGAGAGGTGGGAAGAGGGGGAGAGAGGGAGAAAGAGAGGTGGGGAGAGGGGGGAGAGGGAGAAAGAGATAGGGAGGGAGAGAGAGGGACAGAGGAAGAAAGAGAGATACGGAGTGGGAGGTGAGAGAGGGAGAAAGAGAGAGATGGGGAGAGAGTGAGATAAAGAGGGGAAGGAAATACAGAAGGGGAGAGAGGGAGAAAGAGAGAGAAGCAACGAGAGGGGAGCGGGGTGAGAAAGAGAGGGTGAGAGAGAGAACAGTGAGCGAGAGAGAGAGAACAGTGAGCGAGAGAAAGTAGGAGAGAGGGCGGGAAGGAGAGACGGAGGAAGAAACGGAGGACAGAGATGACAGAGAGAGGGAGAGAGAAAGACATTACAATTTATCAATTGAACTTGATTGTCATAAACACTTCCTCCTCCTCCTCCTCAGACACAAAGACAAATATATTGAAATGGATAAAGAGAGAAAGAGCAAGAGGAGAAAGAGAGAGGGGGGAGAGAGAACTAGAGAAAGATTAAAACACATTAAAATTTCTGATGTCAAATAAATCAACGTTGAATCAGCAACGCCGAGCAGGTGGCTCCAAAACGACTGCGCCAAATGTCTCATACTCCAGTACGGAGCAGAGCCTTCATTTACGGAAGTATACTCTTTTACTCTCTTTTACTGGTAAAGGGCGATTGTTGAGGTATTTGGACGTGTAACTATATAAATATTGCTGTCATTATTGTTAGATGTACCAGTCGAGGTCGAATCTACCGTGCTATAGTTAGGATTATGAAAGGAAATATTATGGTTAATTATTGTTACTTGTAAAGAAATTCTTCAATCTTCTATTATCAACAGCACTTGTGCGATGAGCGACGTTTGGTAGTAGCAGAGTATGAACAATTAATTGTGTGTCGGTAAAATGCCTTACGATATCTACTTGAGGGATGACGTTCTTTTCTGGAGCAGCAGAGCATAAGTTAGATAATCAAGTTTTAACAGTTACAACATAAGGTAGATTAAACCAGAACACATCCTTATTGTGCAATCCAATTTTACATTTATTGAATTTTCTAGATTCATTGTTATTACTATGTGTCCTGGAGAAGATTGGTTTCCAGTCGGACTTACTCAAATGTAATATTGGCAAATTTTTATTCCTAGACCCTCGATAAAACTTTGCAGGATGTATCAGTGTTCAAGTATTTAGGATTATTATTCATATTACTCGCAGACAAGGGGTAATATTCTGCTTTATATAAGACTTGACTCAAGACATTAAAATGAATTTCAGCAGAGAGCATTTCACTATATTTAGGGTTGCCACGAAATCTTAATGGATACCTGGTATGTATCAAATAATCACATTATATCTTGCATTCCTAAGACCGCTATTGAGGTAACCTGCAATTTGGTTAAAAATTTCTTCGTGGGCCGATAACATAACAATTGTGGAGAAAACACTATTAATTATAGGATTGATTACAATCCTTGGATGATTAGAATTTCTTTTGATGTAGAAGAGGTTTCCTTTCGGCTTATGATATAGACTATATACGCCATACATTGTCTATATATAACTTCTATATGAAGTTCAAGCATAACATCAAAGAAATTGATCAAATAATGTTCCTCTTCAATGGATAAAACTAAGTTTGTGAAGAAAATTCTGTCTTTTCAAAATCCTTTCGGTCCCCTCACACGTACGCCCCACATACATATGACAAGAATCCTACATAGAGGGAGAAAAGGAGAATTGTATAAATATATATATATATATATATGAATCTATGTATAGCTATATATATATATATATATATATATATATATA
>NC_142954.1:21554668-21569668 GCF_046866305.1 Octopus bimaculoides | reverse complement strand
AGCCACCTCCGCCCGGCCTTTTAGAGATATGGATAGATAAATAGATAGATAGATAGATAGATAGATAGATAGATAGATAGATAGATAGATAGATAGGTAGATACACATATACATACATACATACATACATTGTGAAAACCACAATAAAACGTAAATGCATTAGACCTGATATAGTTATTTGGGATAGAGAAGAGAAACTGTATAGAGTTGTAGAAATCAGCCGCCCAACGGACGTTAACATAACACGAAAGATCAAGGAAATAGAAAAATACCTACGCTGAACTACTGAGAAATTTGCAGCTACTCTATCCAGATTACAAGTTCAGGTTTATACCGGTAATTATTAGGGCACTGGGATATATGATTATTGGGGCACTGAGATATGTAATTATTGGGGCTCTTCCAAAATGCCATTCTGGAGAAATTAGGCTTCTCAAAATGAGAAAGGAGAAAGCTGATTCGAAGAATACAGATCAAAGACGTCACTGGAACCCTAAAAGATCTGTAAGTTTTTCCAGAAGTTTATCCTTTACGTATATATGAGCATGTCTAGATGTGCAAGTATATGCACGAGAAGACATACATGAAACAAAACATACCAATCGGCACATATACATACATACATACATACATACATACATACATACGTACATTTTAAAGTACCTTGTTGATTCTCAAATTTCAATGATGGAGTTTTGGATCCAGGTTAGAAACTGACTCTTTATTGGCAAAAAATTTTGAAATGAAGTTAAATAATGACATACATACATACATACCCCCTTTGGTCATGAATGACCATAGGATTGCCCGTAGAAAGTTACCCTCCGAGGCACAAGTCTGGGCAAGATTGTTTATGGAACAGCAGCAGTCGTCCATGCCACCGATATTATCTAAGGGAAGGGTAAATGCCAATAGAGCCTGGAACTAGTGACGTCGCAACTCATTTCTACAACTGAGAGAACTCGAGCAATCTGAAAAAAAAAAAATGTCTTGCTCAAGAAACAACACAGTCCGGTCCGTGAATCGAACTCAGAACGTCATGTTTGTGAGCCCAGCACTCTAACCGCTAAGACATGCATCTTCCTTCATACATACATACATACATACATACATAGAGACGCACACATACATACATACATATATATACTTCCACCAACGCGCATATATTTATAGAGTAGGGACAAAGTATGTCCTTAGCCTATGGGCTGGAAATATTAAATCAGAAGCAGCCTTGATCTCTTATTAAGGCTAAAAAAGACGAAGTCCCCCCCACCCTGACAGTTAATGGCACAAGGACAGTGTGAGAGAAAGACAGCTAAAGTGGAGACTTTAACTTTGAAACAAAAATATGACAGCGACCAAAATATTTTAATGTTTCCATTATAAATAGAGAAGATAGCAACAATATCTGGCAACCCTACGGCAACAACATCAACGAAAACAGTAGCAACAGCAACAAAAACAGCAGCAGTAACCACAGCGACAACACTAGTAATAATAAAAGCGACCACAGCTATCCACAAGGTGCAGGCCTGAGATTATGAGATATTTTCAGGAGAGATATTTTTTCGCTAACATATATTCTTTAAAAAGCGAACTGGCTAATCGCGATACCAGCGCCTGTTCTGGCACTGTCAGTCTATATATCGCTGGTGGGGGAGATGAATCGTTGCTATCTCTAGCGGTCGAGTGTCCATCATTGACAAGACCAAACAAGGTCGAAATCACATGATCAAAGTGATCTCGGCTCTGGAGGGAGCAGGGATTTATTTCCCCGCTTGCCACAGAAACAAAAGTATAAAGTATATTTTGCACTAAAAAGCCTATATGAGTGTTTCTCTCGCGGTATCTACCGCAGTATAGCTTGTTCTATGAGGATGTCCATATTTAAGTGGGGATAAATATTACCTCAGTATTAATATTGCCTATGTCACCAATACACACACACACAAACACACGTATATATACTCTTTTACTTGTTTCAGTCATTTGACTGCGGCCATGCTGGAGCGCCGCCTTTAGTCGAGCAAATCGACCCCAGGAAGCCTAGGTGTGGTAGTGGTGTTGTTGTTGGTGGTGATGGTGGTGGTACGTGTGGTAGTGGTGTTGGTGTTGGTGATGTTACTGGTGGTATAGGTGTTGGTGATGGTGTTCATGGTGCGGAAGCCTAGTACTTATTCTATCGGTCTCTTTTGCCGAACCGCTAAGTTACGGGGACGTAAACACACCAGCATCGGTTGTCAAGCGATGTTGGGGGGACAAACACAGACACACAAACACACACATACATACACACACACATATATATATATATATATATATATATATATATATATATTCATATATACGACAGGCTTCTTTCAGTTTCCATCTACCAAATCCACTCACAAGGCTTTGGTCGACCCGAGGCTATAGTAGAAGACACTTGCCCAAGGTGCCACGCAGTGGGAATGAACCCGGAACCATGTGGTTGGTAAGCAAGCTACTTACCACACAGTCACTCCTGCGCCTATATATATATATATATATACATACATATATATATATATATATATATATACATATTCTAGCGTGCCTCCCTGACTTCGGCCCGGTCAGTACGGTGTTAAAATGTATTCATAAGGCACATATTTACATCTATCGTGATGCCCATTTTCCCTACAATAAAATTTGTTAAAATGTATTTAAATATTCTTTTCTACGCTAGGCACAAGGTCCAAAACTTTTGGTGGGGCGGGGGAGGCCGTCAATTAGATCGACCTCAGTGCGCAACTGGTACTTCATTTATCAAACCCCAAAAATGAAAGGCAAGGTCGACAGAATTTTAACTCAGAACGTAACGATAGACGAAATACCGCTGAGCATTTCGCCTGTGTGCTAACGTTTCTTATTTCTTTATTGCCCACAAGGGGCTAAACATAGAGGGGACAACCAAAGGGATTAAGTCGATCACATCGACCCCAGTGCGTAACTGGTACTTAATTTATCGACCCCGAAAGGATGAAAGGCAAAGTCGACCTCGGCGGGATTTGAACTCAGAACGTAACGGCAGACGAAATACCTATTTCTTTACTGCCCACAAGGGACTACACAGAGAGGGGACAAACAAGGACAGACAAACGGATTAAGTCGATTATATAGAACCCAGTGCGTAACTGGTACTTATTTAATCGACCCCGAAAGGATGAAAGGCAAAATCGACCTCGGCGGAATTTGAACTCAGAACGTAACAGCAGACGAAATACTGCTAAGCATTTCGCCCGGCGTGCTAACGATTCTGCCAGCTCGCCGCCTTAAAAGGTATTTAAATATTGCATAGCATGATTAAAAATTTATTTAGATACAGAAGGTAATATAAATAATAATAAAGAAATGTATTAATGTCTGTCTGCTGTTACTTCCCCACTCTGTCTCACTTATTTTTTCTTCCTAACCCCCGTTCTATCTGTCTCACGTACTTTTTCTCTAGAGAAAAGATGAGGTAGAGGTGGTGAAAGAATCACATATTAAAACCAGAGATTGAGAGAGAAAGAGAGAGAGAAAGAGAGTTTGTGAAAGAGATAGAAACATAGAGAGGAACATATACAGAGAAAGTAGAGGTCTGGCGGCGACTTCGAAAGAATAAATGTAATGTGTAACCTTAAAGAAAGTAGGAAGTGAATTGAGTGACAGGTGGATTGCTAGAAATAATAGCCAATGCACCACCAACTCGCCCCTATCCCTCATTCCGTTTTCGGAAAATATTGGGTTGTCCGGAAAGTTCGTGCCGATTTTTAAAGGAAAGAAAAAGGTCAATAAATACTTGCCATTATATTTTTTATATTATATTTTCAATCAAACAAATATGAACCATTTTGTTGTACAATGCGTCTCCATTTTTTCTTTAACTTGAATATACCCTCTTCCCAGAATTGTTGTGGTTTCATGGCAAATAAGTCAAAAGGTAAGCTACTATAAATCGGCACGAACTTTCCGGACAACCCAATAATTACACAGTTATCTCCAGAATGGTCAAATTAATTTAAATGACACGAAAAACCTGAAATATCAATTTTATTTAGTGTTTCCAACGGTCAACGTACAAACTTTGCTTTTTATAAGAATATAGATCGATAGACAAATAGATAAGATGTATGTGTGTGTAAGATATATGTGTGCGTGCGCTTGTGCGTGTATGCATGTGTGTGAGTGTCTGTGTTATTTAAAGGTGCATATCTTCGTGGTTAGGGTATTTAGATCACAATTCTATGGTTGGGAGGGTTACTTTCTGGGTGCAAGCCCATGGTCATTCATAACCGATGGGGTGGGGTGGGGGGTCTCCTCAATGTGCCTTTTCGTATTCGAGATTCTCTCTCCCCCTCATCACCATTTTATGAGCGGTGTTGGTTAATCTAGGTCCCCGTAACTTAGCAGTTCGGAAATAGAGAGGAGGATAAAATAAGTAGCAAATTTCTTAAAGACACAAAAAAATGCTACGTTCGATTTGCTCGACTAGACTATCGAAGACGGTGCTCCAGCTTGACCACACACCAATGAGTGAAAGACATAACAGTTAAAACTCTCACTCAAGGTTGGACACACGTACAGCGCTCCACGTCTACATCGAGGTCACATCACTCAACCAAATTCTGCTTCGTTTTCAGAACATCATAAATCTCTGCTCTATTTAATTTTATTATGAAACACATCAAGCAAAGTATGCTTCCTGTAAACTTTAAACGAAACCCCGGAAAATATTTCCAAGAAATTCTTGATCACAAGTGAGACATTTACGGAGATGGATTTTAAAACATACATCCATCATTATATAAGATTTAATGAGCAATACCACATGTCGCTGTATATACGAGGTTATGTGTTTATGGATGTATATGTGTGCGTGCGTATATATGTATATGAATGTGTATATATATATATATATATATATATATACATATTATGTGTGTGTATATATATATATATATATATAAACACACACATATATATATACATGTGTGTGTATATATATATATATATACACACACATATATATATATATACATATATACATATACATATTATGTATATATATATATATATATATATATATACACACACACACACACACGTGTGTATATAAATATACGTAATGATGAATGCATATATATGTATATATTATACATATATATACAAATATATACATTTATGTGTAGGTGTGTATGCGTTCATATATTATGCGTACTTGAAGGTTCATATGTATGTATATACATGCATATATCTATCTATCTATCTATCTATCTATCTCCCTGTCTGTCTGTCTCCGTCTCTGTTTTTCTTTGTATGTATATATATACATATATATATATATATATATATATATATATATATATATATACACATATAGTGTAGGCGTTGTGAGTGTGAAGTGTGTTTCTGCCTCGATTTCATGTTCCTCCAACAATGACCGCGTTTCTTCATTCATCTTGCGTAGTTTCTAAATTACCAATATTAAATGCGTACCCCATAATACCACCACAACAACAGCAACAACACCAACGGCACCAGCAGAGCCAGCATCTAACACACCACCAACACCTCTACCACCAGTAACATCACCAACACCAACACCACTACCACACGTACCACCACGATCACCAACACCAACACCACTACCACACGTACCACCACCATCACCACCACCAACACCATTACCACACGTACCACCCCCATCACCACCACCAACACCACTACCACACGTACCACCACCACCACCAACACCAACACCACTACCACACGTACCACCACCACCACAAACACCAACACCACTACCACACGTACCACCACCACCACCACCAACACCAACACCACTACCACACGTACCACCACCACCACAAACACCAACACCACTACCACACGTACCACCCCCATCACCACCACCAACACCACTACCACACGTACCACCACCACCACCACCACCAACACCACTACCACACGTACCACTACCACACGTACCACCACCACCACCATCACAAACACCACTACCACACGTACCACCACCACCACCATCACCAACACCACTACCACACGTACCACAACCAACACCAACACCACTACCACACGTACCACCACCAACACCAACACCACTACCACACGTACCACCACCACCACCATCACCAACACCACTACCACACGTACCACCACCACCACCATCACCAACACCACTACCACACGTACCACCACCACCACCATCACCAACACCACTACCACACGTACCACCACCACCACCAACACCAACACCACTACCACACGTACCACCACCACCACCATCACCAACACCACTACCACACGTACCACCACCACCACCATCACCAACACCACTACCACACGTACCACCACCACCACCATCACCAACACCACTACCACACGTACCACAACCAACACCAACACCACTACCACACGTACCACCACCAACACCAACACCACTACCACACGTACCACCACCACCACCATCACCAACACCACTACCACACGTACCACCACCACCACCATCACCAACACCACTACCACACGTACCACCACCACCACCATCACCAACACCACTACCACACGTACCACCACCACCACCAACACCAACACCACTACCACACGTACCACCACCACCACCATCACCAACACCACTACCACACGTACCACCACCACCACCAACACCAACACCACTACCACACGTACCACCACCACCACCATCACCAACACCACTACCACACGTACCACCACCACCACCATCACCAACACCACTACCTCACGTACCACCACCACCACCATCACCAACACCACTACCACACGTACCACCACCACCATCACCAACACCACTACCACCACCACCACCATCACCAACACCACACGTACCACCACCACCACCACCATCACCAACACCACTACCACGCGTACCACCACCACCACCATAACCAACACCACTACCACACGTACCACCACCACCACCATCACCAACAGCACTACCACACGTACCACCACCACCACCAACACCAACACCACTACCACACGTACCACCACCACCACCTTCACCAACACCACTACCACACGTACCACCACCACCACCATCACCAACACCACTACCACACGTACCACCACCACCACCACCAACACCAACACCACTACCACACGTACCACCACCACCACCATCACCAACACCACTACCACACGTACCACCACCACCACCAACACCAACACCACTACCACACGTACCACCACCACCACCAACACCACTACCACACGTACCACCACCACCACCATCACCAACACCACTACCACACGTACCACCACCACCACCATCACCAACACCACTACCACACGTACCACCACCACCACCAACACCAACACCACTACCACACCTACCACCACCACCACCATCACCAACACCACTACCACACGTACCACCACCACCACCATCACCAACACCACTACCACACGTACCACCACCACCACCAACACCACCACCACTACCACACGTACCACCACCAACACCAACACCACTACCACACGTACCACCACCATCACCAACACCACTACCACACGTACCACCACCATCACCAACACCACTACCACACGTACCACCACCACCACCACATGTACCACCACCACCACCATCACCAACACCACTACCACACGTACCACCACCACCACCATCACCAACACCACACGTACCACCACCACCACCATCACCAACACCACTACCACACGTACCACCACCAACACCAACACCACTACCACACGTACCACCACCACCACCACCATCACCAACACCACTACCACACGTACCACCACCACCACCAACACCACTACCACACGTACCACCACCAACACCAACACCACTACCACACGTACCACCACCATCACCAACACCACTACCACACGTACCACCACCATCACCAACACCACTACCACACGTACCACGACCACCACCATCACCAACACCACTACCACACGTACCACCACCGCCACCATCACCAACATCACTACCACCACCACCACCATCACCAACACCACTACCACACGTACCACCACCACCACCAACACCAACACCACTACCACACGTACCACCACCACCACCATCACCAACACCACTACCACACGTACCACCACCACCATCACCAACACCACTACCACACGTACCACCACCACCACCATCACCAACACCACTACCACACGTACCACCACCATCACCAACACCACTACCACACGTACCACCACCACCACCATCACCAACACCACTACCACACGTACCACCATCACCAACACCACTACCACACGTACCACCACCACCACCAACACCACTACCACACGTACCACCACAACCACCACCACCAACACCACTACCACACGTACCACCACCACCACCATCACCAACACCACTACCACACGTACCACCACCACCACCACCACCACTACCACTACCACACGTACCACCACCACCACCATCACCAACACCACTACCACACGTACCACCACCACCACCATCACCAACACCACTACCACACGTACCACCACCACCACCACCACCAACACCACTACCACACGTACCACCACCACCACCACCACTACCACACGTACCACCACCACCACCACCAACACCACTACCACACGTACCACCACCACCACCATCACCAACACCACTACCACACGTACCACCACCACCACCACCACCAACACCACTACCACACGTACCACCACCAACACCACACGTACCACCACCACCACCATCACCAACACCACTACCACACGTACCACCACCATCACCAACACCACTACCACACGTACCACCACCATCACCAACACCACTACCACACGTACCACCACCACCACCATCACCAACACCACTACCACACGTACCACCACCACCACCATCACCAACACCACTACCACACGTACCACCACCACCACCATCACCAACAGCACTACCACACGTACCACCACCACCACCACCAACAACACCACTACCACACGTACCACCACCACCACCACCAACAACACCACTACCACACGTACCACCACCAACACCACCAACAACACCACTTCCACACGTACCACCACCACCACCACCAACAACACCACTACCACACGTACCACCACCACCACCATCACCAACACCACTACCACACGTACCACCACCACCAACACCACTACCACACGTACCACCACCACCACCATCACCAACACCACTACCACACGTACCACCACCACCACCACCACCACTACCACACGTACCACCACCATCACCAACACCACTACCACACGTACCACCACCATCACCATCACCAACACCACTACCACACGTACCACCACCACCACCATCACCAACACCACTACCACACGTACCACCACCACCACCATCACCAACAGCACTACCACACGTACCACCACCACCACCACCAACAACACCACTACCACACGTACCACCACCACCACCACCAACAACACCACTACCACACGTACCACCACCAACACCACCAACAACACCACTTCCACACGTACCACCACCACCACCACCAACAACACCACTACCACACGTACCACCACCACCACCATCACCAACACCACTACCACACGTACCACCACCACCAACACCACTACCACACGTACCACCACCACCACCATCACCAACACCACTACCACACGTACCACCACCACCACCACCAACAACACCACTACCACACGTACCACCACCACCAACACCACTACCACACGTACCACCACCACCACCATCACCAACACCACTACCACACGTACCACCACCACCACCACCACCACTACCACACGTACCACCACCATCACCAACACCACTACCACACGTACCACCACCATCACCATCACCAACACCACTACCACACGTACCACCACCACCACCATCACCAACACCACTACCACACGTACCACCACCACCACCATCACCAACAGCACTACCACACGTACCACCACCACCACCACCAACAACACCACTACCACACGTACCACCACCACCACCACCAACAACACCACTACCACACGTACCACCACCAACACCACCAACAACACCACTTCCACACGTACCACCACCACCACCACCAACAACACCACTACCACACGTACCACCACCACCACCATCACCAACACCACTACCACACGTACCACCACCACCAACACCACTACCACACGTACCACCACCACCACCATCACCAACACCACTACCACACGTACCACCACCACCACCATCACCAACACCACTACCACACGTACCACCACCACCACCAACACCAACACCACTACCACACCTACCACCACCACCACCATCACCAACACCACTACCACACGTACCACCACCACCACCATCACCAACACCACTACCACACGTACCACCACCACCACCAACACCACCACCACTACCACACGTACCACCACCAACACCAACACCACTACCACACGTACCACCACCATCACCAACACCACTACCACACGTACCACCACCATCACCAACACCACTACCACACGTACCACCACCACCACCACATGTACCACCACCACCACCATCACCAACACCACTACCACACGTACCACCACCACCACCATCACCAACACCACACGTACCACCACCACCACCATCACCAACACCACTACCACACGTACCACCACCACCACCAACAACAACACCACTACCACACGTACCACCACCACCAACACCACTACCACACGTACCACCACCACCACCATCACCAACACCACTACCACACGTACCACCACCACCACCACCACCACTACCACACGTACCACCACCATCACCAACACCACTACCACACGTACCACCACCATCACCAACACCACTACCACACGTACCACCACCATCACCATCACCAACACCACTACCACACGTACCACCACCACCACCATCACCAACAACAACAACAACTAAAAGTCATTATGAATCGGGTGATTTTGTTTTTAAAAATCGTATGTAACTTTATCGGACTTCAAATGGCGAAGAAAATACTTCGGAATACGGAAAATGTTACTGTTATGGTGATGCTAGTGGTAATGGTGGTGGTAGTGGGTGGGGAGGTGATGGTGGTGATGGCAATGGTGGTGGTGGTGGATGTGATGATGGTGGTGGTGGTGGCAATAGTGGTGGTTGTGGTGGCAGTGATGATGGTAGTGGTGGTGATGGTCGTGGTGGTGGTGCAGATGGTGGTTGTGTGTTGGTGTTGGTTGGATTGTTGTCGTTGGTGTTAATCGTGGCTCTATGAACGGTGTTAATGGTGTTCGAAGAGGTACACATTACTAGCACTACAGCCAACACAGCCGTCGCCACGACATAAGCAGCAACTCACATTGTGAGTGTAGTGAGTATATAATATATTTGTGTGTGAAGTGTGTGTGTGTGTATGTATATATAATTATATATATGTACGTATGTATGTATATATCAGTGGCGTGCGGTGACTTCCGGGGTTGGGCATGCAATGAATTCCAAACCCTCCCCGGCAATTTTTCACTAAAAGAATTTTCGTATTCCTAGTATTTACATACGGGAGATTCTGAATATGCAATCTCCCCCGTATGACCTAGAATAAGCAGGGAATAAAAAATGGCTCTGGAGAGATGAGCCTGAAATAAGTGTATTGTTTGTATTTTTCTCTCTCTTCGAAACGTCAGGACTTTCCCATCCTCACTCTCCCTTAAAAAAGTCTAAAAATCATAAGTGAAATGTAATAAAGATGAAATTGGATTCTGTTAATATTTTTGCATATTCGGAATCTCTGTTAAAGCTAGGAATCCGAAAAAAAATTTCACAAAATTTCGTTTTTCAAAGAGGTGCGATTCTGCATTAGCCCCTATACCTATTGGTTCAGCTCAATCAATTTCAAATGATTTAATAAAGAGAACACATTTAGTTACATTATATGGCCATGGTTTTAGATAGTTACGCTCTGGAAGACAAGTCAGGTGCTTTATCATGCTACTTGTCAATTCCGGGAAAATTATTGATACTCAAGCAGACTGTTCTGAGACTTACTGAACTCTGTATATTAAAAGACTACGTCTCACGCATGCACATTGAAAATACACGCATATACATGAATACACACACAATGAAAGACAGCGAAAATTCAACATTGTAAATGTCTCCCAACGCTTATAATTAATTGTTTTCTATCGAAGTCTCTTTTCGAAAAACTATTTCTCAAAATATCGTTTATAACACTCATTTCGAAAAAGGCTACTTTTATATAAGAACATACGTGTAAGCATCTGAGTAAATTGTAAGTAATTTCAACAAAACGGCAAAAGCAACGTTAGTCAAATTAATTTAAGATTAATTAGCTACTTCTGAAATAAGAAATATAACATATATAATATTTTTTTTTTCAGAACACTCCAAAAATATAATAGTGCAAACATGCTTTGGATAAAAAAAACAATTCAAACTTACCGCCAGGTTATTCCGACATTTCGACTGACTAACTCAGGAATTATGGGATTGCTCTGGTTCGGGGTCAGAAAGTGGAACGAGGTTTGCGACAATTCTACATTAACAAAGAGACAGAGAGAGAGAGAGAGAGAGGGTGTCATGTGGTTTTCTTAAAGCAGACGACCGATTCACTGAGAGAGTGGGAAGGGGAGGGTAGAATATTTCGAAAACACCTGGACGGAGTTTCTTTGCAACAAAAGCAACTATTTTATCTAATTTTCCGATGATATCGATAAAAAAATCACAGGGCATGCTACAAGCACTTACTTTTATACATTATATTATTGTATTAATTTTTATTGTTAAATTTATTCTTTATTTGATTTTTAGATTAATATTTTTATGATGAATGTTTCTTTGTATGGTATTCGCTGTGATTTTAAAAGTATTTACTCTTATATATTATATGATTCTAATAATCTTACTGTTCGATATTATATATTATTAAAATTTTAGATTAGTATTTTGTATGGTATATGGTCTCACAGCATGTTTTTGGACGGGTTCTTCATTGACTGAGTTGTGGAATGATGGTTCGTCTCTAAATTAGGTATATACGTATATTATATATTACGAAATTCGGTCTAATATTATTATACTGAATTTTACCTGTAAGGCTGGAATAATAAGTTATTCCCTATTATTATTATTATTATTATTATTATTATTATTATTATTATTATTTATGTATATATATATATATATATATATATATATATATATATATATATATATTTATATAAGTGCATATACATGTGTATATATATATATATATATATATATATATATATATATATATATATATATATATATGTATGTATGTATACATACATACATTCACGTGTGTGTGTTTACCTATTTGTATACATACATATAAATTTATAGAGTTAAATGGATGCTTATATGAATCTATATACGTGTATAAGCACATATATGGTTAGATATATGTATATAAATATACACAAACACATATATATGTATGCACACACACACACACACACACACACACACACACACACACACACACACATATGTATCTTCCTCTGTCATACTGCGCAACGTCGTCATTTTTATTTATCTGCTCACTGCCATTCTGCATAAGAGTGTATGCTGCAGCATCTAAACTTTTGTTTATATATTTGCAAAAATGCTTAATAGAATTAACAGAATTGCAGAATCCAACATTGACTCTGTCTACCGGTACTCGTTTTTGCTTTACTCTAGAATACTGACCATCTATACAGACATGCAGGAAGTAAATAGACACCTTTAATTTTCAAAATCTTTTATTTAATACGCAGAGCGAACAATTAAAATGCAATCGATTGGTAGGACTTAGTATTTAGTTGACATTTCCTTTGCAGAAAATTCAGAAACTCTTTTTGGCATTGAGCTGATGAGCTTCGTAATTGTCTCTTGTGGAATTTTTGCCCACTTTTCACGCAACAATCGAAACAATTCATCTTTAGATTTAGGTTTCTGCTGAGTTTTTCGTATAGCTCTATCTAGTATGCTCCAAAGATTTTCAATTGGGTTCATGTCAGGAGATTGGTTCGGCCAAGGAAGCTTTTTGATCCCATTTTCAGTCAGCCATTGTTGATTCCTTTTCGCTGTGTGGCATGGAATCCCAACTTCCATGAATAAAAAAACTCATTTTTCGTTACGCTATCGTGTGAATGCATCGGGAGTACTCCTTGCTTAAGTATTTCGATGTATTTTTCAGAGTTTATGGTTCCAACACATTCGATCAGCTCAGAACGACCATTGCTGGTGACAGCTCCCCATACCATTACAGAGATACCACCATGTTTCACAGTTGGTTGGAGTCGTTTCAAATCAAATTCTTGATTGGGAAGTCTCCAGACCCAAACACGTCCACTGTCTGAAAACAATGCAAATCTGGATTCATCTGAGAAAATTACTCTATCCCAAAATGAACTGGATTTTTCTGACATCTCCTTAGTCCATTTCTTTCTTTTCATGATATTAATTGGTTGAAGGAGAGGTTTTCTTGTAGCTGCTCGTCCATAATACCCAAGCTTATGCAGATATGTAACACACGTTCTTGGACTAACTTCTAGCTGTTTTGCTATGTCAGAAGCCTTCGAACGGGGTTCGTTTTCCACAATTCACTTCAAACAGCGAAGCTTCTTTTCGCTGGCTAAGACCAGCCTCAGATTGCCCAACAATACGAACGATCTGACAGTTCTACTGAATTTTTTGTGCGTGGCATGGTCACTCTTTGCAGATGGTTAATATAATGGCACCTGGAATGAAAAAGAACAATTACAAAGTAAATTCTACATCACTGAAAACATATTAAGACGATTAGATCAGAAATTTTGAAAATTAAAGGTATCTATTTACTTTACTTTTTGCATGTCTGTGTACATCTACTCCGACTCCTCTTGTAGAGTGGGAACATTGTTCTCGGAAACTTTTACGAAAATTAAAATGGGGATTAAATGAAAAAAGGAGTTATGTGAATGTCTTCACAAGAGTAA
>NC_142954.1:21542168-21544668 GCF_046866305.1 Octopus bimaculoides | reverse complement strand
TACGATCTGACGAGTAGCTATATTTTTGAATAGAACTTATTTTCGATAATTTCAATTGATTTTAATCGATTTAAATTTCTTTTCTATTTGAAAATTGGTTATGAAACACGTGTAATCTTTTTATTATATTTATCTTATGATATTTACTTTACTTTATATTATACTCATTTATTGTGCTTTTAATTATTAATTTTTCTATATGTGATAGTGGATTTTCATAGATGAGTTCTTGAAAATTGGTTATTTTCCCTAAAACTATATATTTTATATATACTTTATCTATAAGGCTCAATTTAATTTTAATTTTTTATAAATTGATTTTAATTGAGTTTTTTACCTGTAATTTTGGATTTTGTCCCTAATATTATTATTATATATATATATATATGTACTATGTATATCTGTACAAGTATATACGTGTACGTAGACATTTATACATTATCTATCTACCTATCTATCTATCTATCGATGTGTGTGTGTATATGTTGGTGTGTTTGTGTGGATATATATATATGTATATATATATATTTTCATGTACTGATGTGTGTGTGTGCGCATGTGCCTTGCCCTGAGCGTTCAGCGTATGCCACAGGGGCCTCTTTGTGACACGTGGCACGTCAGAGGCATGTTAACCAAAGCAAGTGCCCCTACCTCACACACACACACACACACCCAGAGGTATACATATGCATAGGTGTGTGTATATATACATATATATATGTGTGTGTGAGAGAGAGAGAGAGAGAGAGAGAGAGAGAGAGAGAGAGAGAGAGAGTGAGAGAGAGAGAGAGAGAGAGAGAGAGAGAGTATATGTGCGTGTGAGTGTGTGTGTTTGTCTGTACTGTACGATTTGCGAACTGTAACACCAGTGTGTTAATTTTGTATTGGAATTAAAAGGTGTTTACCATTCTTGTTATCTTTGCAATAGATTTATTTTTCAGTTCCGTTTGTATTCCCTTTCTTAGATTCTAGTTATGACAATGAAATAATTTACTTTCTGGTAACTATTTTAAACAAATCTTGTACATTAGGATTACTCCAATATTCCGCTATGACGTGTCCTATGACGTGTCTTAGTGATTTAAATGTTACGTAACTTCTTGGCTTTTAGCTGGTGTTATCATCTTGTCTTGTACCATGTTACATGTATGTATATGTATATATATATATATATATATATATATATATATATATATATATATATATAAATACGAACCTTATCAAAGTAGTGACCATCACGGTCACTACTACTACTACTACTACTACTACTACTACTACTACTACTACTACTACTACTACTACTACTACTACCAACGGTCTCTACTTCTACTGCTATTGTAGCTAACGATCACTTTCACTACTACAGCCAACGATTCTGGTCAACGCATAAGACAGCCATTATGTTCCCACACATAAAACGCTACCACCTGGACTCTGTTGATACCAGTAAGAAATAATTATGAACCTTTCTTTTATTACACTTAACTTTTAAAAATATATTTTTTTGATAAGGTTTTAAAAATATATTTTTTTGATAAGAACCGAAACATGTAAAATCTCTCAGAAAATTAAAATTTATCTTATATAGTGGCGTTTTCAAACTTCTTTTTTTATAAATATATACCCACTCGTAGGCCACCCACATTCTTATAAATACATACATACATACATACATATATATATATGGAAAAAAGCACTCCCACTTCTTCGAACCCACAAGAGTTAACAAGTGAAACAGAGACAGGCAGAAACAAGACAAATGCCTCTGTTATTTGAATACTATACAAATATGTCTTTAAAAAGACTTTTCTTTTAAATTTACCAAAATTTAATTTTTCAATAATTTTTCAAAAATTTATTATTCATATTTACTGTTGAAAAGATCTCAAGGATCGAAACCGGTTCTGTAATGTTCTTTATTATAGTATTTTAGCATTTTCTACTTTGTCTTTTATATATATATATATATATATATATATATATATATATATATATATATATATATATATATATATATATATATATCTACTCGTATGTTCCTCTTCAACCTTTTACATATATATATATATATATATGTATATATATATATATATATATATATATATATATATATATATATATATATATATATAGGAACTTTTATTGACATGCGTTTTGCTCCATTTATTATTATTATCCATATCTTCTCAAAATGTATCACTTTAACTTGGTATCTCTACCTGTAAAACGGCTGTGATATCTTGTTTTTTAGTGTAATTTTGCTACCTCTGGTAACTATTAACATATTTAGAGTATCAAAGGTTTTAATAACTAAGATAATATTAATATATACATAAACTAATATATATATATATATATATATATATATATATATATATATATATATATATATGTATATATATACACGTATATACATATATTCTTTTATTCATTTATTTGTTTCAGTCATTTGACTGCGGCCATGCTGGAGCAACGCTTTTAGTCAAACAAATCGACCCCA
>NC_142954.1:21512168-21529668 GCF_046866305.1 Octopus bimaculoides | reverse complement strand
TTATCTTGATATGAAATCACCATGTCACGCACATATGGTTGTGATGCATGTGCCTGGTGTACCCTTATCAGACGGGTAGCCATGATGGGTATAATGGGCTTCGTATATTTTACCCCAGTGTCACTTTGATGGCATTCACTGCTCTCTCACTCAATAATAATAATAATAATAATAATAATAATAATAATAATAATAGATAGAGGGGTGAGTTCTTAACTTTTGTATACGATTGCCACAATCCATCACTAAGGTAAACATAGCGGACGTAATCCATCACTATGGCCAACTTAATGACAAAAAGCGCAACTCGAAAGTAACTTATTTATTTTCGCTTTGAACGATATATTTCGGCATCTCGTGTGCCTTCAACAGGTTCAAAATAAATGTCAGTCTAATTCAGTTTTTAGTTACTTCAGTCCTTTATATGAACTAAAAAATGAATTAGACTGACATTTATTTTGAACCTGTTGAAGGCACACGAGATGCCGAAATATTGTTCAAAGCACCAATAAATAAGTTACTTTCGAGTTGCGCTTTTTGTCATTAAGTTGGCCATAGTGATGGATTACGTCCGCTATGTTTACCTTAGTGACGGATTGTGTCAATCGTATACAAAAGTAAAGAACTCTTCTATATATCTATTATATTTCTGCTGAGTTACTTCAGTCCTTTATATAAACTAATAATAATAATAATAATAATAATAATAATAATAATAAATGCACTGATGCAGTACCAGAAAGTGACTCTCATGGCTTCTGATCTTCACTGAATGAAAGTGGTGTCCTGTACAATGTTTTGTCTTTGTATAAAAGATGGACTACAGCAAATATTGTGCTCAGCTGTTTGACCTTAACCAGTTGAGTATGTCCCTCTGTAGCTGACGATATGTGCATCTCTGATCACGAGCATCATAGCCATGGATAATTCATCTCTGGAAACATGGGTGCTTTGTTCAGCATCTTAAAATAACCCTTATTCAGGGACCTTTTGAGCGGAGTGGGCTACTCGACTCGAAAATTTTTTACCTGGGTCCCCACGTGCAAGGTCATGCGCTGCTTATCTTCATATGAGATCACCATGTCACGCACGTATGGCTGTGATGCCTGTGCATAGTGTAGTGATGATGGATATACTGGGCTTCGTATATTTCACCCCAGTGTCACTTTGATGGCATGCACTGCTCTCTCACTTAATAATAATAATAATAATAATAATAATAATAATAATAATAACAACTCATAAACCCCTGATGCGATTGTCTCCCCTTTATAGGGACTCCTCACTCTCTTTCCTATTTCTCAGTAAACCCTCTCTTTCTTCCTTTCTTACTCCGGAAACAACCGCGAGCAGTCCAACAGTCCATAGTCAAATGTCTCGCGCTTCTCTTCTGTGTTTCGTTTTTAACAACTGCGAGGAAACGGTGACGATATTACCAAATTTCGTAATGACAATGACAGCCACAATAGAAATAGCGGCAACAACAGAAAATTTAGCAACAACTTCCATGCATCTAATCGTAATAGCAGGAGGAGCATCAAGAACATGCCAAAAATAATAACATTACCTTCGTTATCACTGAAATCAACACCATTAGACTGTATGATGCATAGAAATGTTAACAGCGGTGACAGCTATTAAATAATCTACAACCAGCGATAGGAGTAAGAACAGGAGAAGCAGTGGTAGCAGGAGCAGCAGTGGTAGCAGCCAAAGTAGGAGAAGAAGGAGAGAAGCAAAGACGAAGTAGAAAGAGGAGGAGAAGAGAAAGAGGAATAAGAAGAGGAGGGAGAAAAAGGGAGAAGAAAGGGAAGGACGAGGTGAAGAGGAAGACGAAGAAGAAGAAGAAGAAGAAGAAGAAAAGCAAAGACGAAGTAGAAAGGGGAGGAGGTGGAGGAGAAGAGAAAGAGGGATAAGAAGAGGAGGAAGAGAGGGAGAAGAAAAGGAAGGACGAGGTGAAGAGGAAGACGAAGAACAAGAAGAAGAAGAAGAGAAGCAAAGACGAAGTAGAAAGAGGAGGAGGTGGAGGAGAAGAGAAAGAGGGATAAGAAGAGGGGGGAGAGAGGGAGAAGAAAGGGAAGGACGAGGTGAAGAGGAAGACGAAGAAGAAGAAGAAGAAGAAGAAGAAGAAGAAGAGAAGCAAAGACGAAGTAGAAAGGGGAGGAGGTGGAGGAGAAGAGAAAGAGGGATAAGAAGAGGAGGGAGAGAGGGAGAAGAAAAGGAAGGACGAGGTGAAGAGGAAGACGAAGAAGAAGAAGAGAAGCAAAGACGAAGTAGAAAGAGGAGGAGGTGGAGGAGAAGAGAAAGAGGAATAAGAAGAGGAGGGAGAGAGGGAGAAGAAAGGGAAGGACGAGGTGAAGAGGAAGACGAAGAAGAAGAAGAACAAGAGAAGCAAAGACGAAGTAGAAAGAGGAGGAGGTGGAGGAGAAGAGAAAGAGGGATAAGAAGAGGGGGGGAGAGGGAGAAGAAAGGGAAGGACGAGGTGAAGAGGAAGACGAAGAAGAAGAAGAACAAGAGAAGCAAAGACGAAGTAGAAAGAGGAGGAGGTGGAGGAGAAGAGAAAGAGGAATAAGAAGAGGAGGGAGAGAGGGAGAAGAAAGGGAAGGACGAGGTGAAGAGGAAGACGAAGAACAAGAAGAAGAAGAAGAGAAACAAAGACGAAGTAGAAAGAGGAGGTGGAGGAGAAGGGAAAGAGGGATAAGAAGAGGAGGGAGAGAGGGAGAAGAAAGGGAAGGACGAGGTGAAGAGGAAGACGAAGAAGAAGAAGAAGAGAAGCAAAGACGAAGTAGAAAGAGGAGGAGGTGGAGGAGAAGAGAAAGAGGAATAAGAAGTGGAGGGAGAGAGGGAGAAGAAAGGGAAGGACGAGGTGAAGAGGAAGACGAAGAAGAAGAAGAGAAGCAAAGACGAAGTAGAAAGAGGAGGAGGTGGAGGAGAAGAGAAAGAGGGATAAGAAGAGGAGGGAAAGAGTGAGAAGAAAGGGAAGGACGAGGTGAAGAGGAAGACGAAGAAGAAGAAGAAGAAGAAGAAGAAGAAGAGAAGCAAAGACGAAGTAGAAAGAGGAGGAGGTGGAGGAGAAGAGAAAGAGGGATAAGAAGAGGAGGGAGAGAGGGAGAAGAAAGGGAAGGACGAGGTGAAGAGGAAGACGAAGAAGAAGAAGAACAAGAGAAGCAAAGACGAAGTAGAAAGAGGAGGCGGTGGAGGAGAAGAGAAAGAGGAATAAGAAGAGGAGGGAGAGAGGGAGAAGAAAGGGAAGGACGAGGTGAAGAGGAAGACGAAGACGAAGAAGAAGAAGAAGAGAAGCAAAGACGAAGTAGAAAGAGGAGGAGGTGGAGGAGAAGAGAAAGAGGGATAAGAAGCGGAGGGAGAGAGGGAGAAGAAAGGGAAGGACGAGGTGAAGAGGAAGACGAAGAAGAAGAAGAAGAAGAAGAGAAGCAAAGACGAAGTAGAAAGAGGAGGAGGTGGAGGAGAAGAGAAAGAGGGATAAGAAGAGGAGGGAGAGAGGGAGAAGAAAGGGAAGGACGAGGTGAAGAGGAAGACGAAGAAGAGGAAGAAGAACAAGAGAAGCAAAGACGAAGTAGAAAGAGGAAGAGGTGGAGGAGAAGAGAAAGAGGAATAAGAAGAGGAGGGAGAGAGGGAGAAGAAAGGGAAGGACGAGGTGAAGAGGGAGACGAAGAACAAGAAGAAGAAGAAGAGAAGCAAAGACGAAGTAGAAAGAGGAGGAGGTAGAGGAGAAGAGAAAGAGGGATAAGAAGAGGAGGGAGATAGGGAGAAGAAAGGGAAGGACGAGGTGAAGAGGAAGACGAAGAAGAAGAAGAACAAGAGAAGCAAAGACGAAGTAGAAAGAGGAGAAGGTGGAGGAGAAGAGAAAGAGGGATAAGAAGAGGAGGGTGAGAGGGAGAAGAAAGGGAAGGACGAGGTGAAGATGAAGACGAAGAAGAAGAAGAAGAAGAGAGAAAGAAGGGGAGGCGGAAGAATTAAAGATGAGGAGAATGAAGAGAAAGAGAGAAAAATTAAAGATGGGAGAAATAAGAGCAAAGAAGGAAAATGTGAAGAAAAAAAGAAAGAAAGAAAGGGAGAAACTGAGGAAGAAGAAAAGGGAGAAGGAAAATGAGAGAAGGTGGAGAGGAAGAAGAAGAAAAAGGAGAAGAAGAAGAAGAAGAAGAAGAAGAAGAAGAAGAAGAAGAAGAAGAGAAGGGAAGAAGCTGAAACTGAAGAAGAAGGAGGAGGAGGAGGAGGCGAAAGAGGTAGGGGGAGAAGAAGAAGTGGTGGTGGAGAAGAAGAAGAAGAGGTGGTGGAGGAGGAGGAGAAGTAGAAGAAGAAGGAGAAGAAGAAGAAGAAGAAAAAGAAGAAGGAAGGGAAGGAGAAGCTGAAACTGAAGGAGGAGGAGGCGAAAGAGGTAGGGGGAGAAGAAGAAGAAGAAAAAGAAGAAGAAGAAGAAGAAGAAGCGGTGGTGGAGAAGAAGAAGAAGAAGAAGAAGAAGCGGTGGTGAAGAAGAAGAAGAAGAACAAGAAGAACAAGAACAAGAAGAAGAAGAAGAAAAAGAAGAAGAAGAAGAAACAATCAGCAGTAGTGATATAGCCGTACCACCAACATCAGTTCCGTCACTAAAAACACTAAAAAAGCAACATTTCCGCCATCCCTATCGTCGCCATCCCCATTGTCGCCATCCCCGCCATGATAGTCCAAGACAACGGTCGGTCGTCAAAACCACATTGCTGTGGGTGGAGCATTTCTTAAGTGACAAAGGGTAATTCGAGCAGAAGCACAATGGCACCATTTTGCGACCTGACCGACATGCTGGCTGTACCGAAGGAAGCAAAAAAGAATGGGGGAGGGAACAGAAATACCCCGAAAAGCCTGAATAGAAAACTAAGCAGTGTTGGCGAACCTACTTGTAGGGCTAGGTGAAAATATGCGAAGGATGTATGGAATTACGGGCGCAGCCACGGTGACTGCATGGTTAAGCCGCTCGCTTTTGTAACAACACTTTGCGACAGCTTCGGCAATTGTTCTACTGTTTTCTGATATACACTGAACCGCAAAAGAAACGCGATCCTTTCAAATGTCATTTTTATATGGTAAATTTTGAAAATTTATTTCGGAGATGTAAGTGTAAATGTTCCCTGCAATTTGGGTGTTAGCCGTGCTTGTTTATGGCTGAGACCCAAACTGCAGGTAACCTTTCAACTGTCCGTGAAACGAAACGCCAAAACGCAGCTCCGTTGAATGTCGTGGGTCTCAGTCGCAAACACTTGTCATGATGACCGAAATGCACGTGCATCTCGTGGAGGTTATGAGTATAAAAATCATCTTGAACCGCGTTTCTCGCATCCGTAAATTGGAGACATCAGGTATGACCGGATTGTCAGCAGTGCAGAGAGAACAAATGATCGGCCGATTGCAAGCAGGGCGGTGTGCCCTGATTGTTGCGAAAGCTTACAATGTCTATGTCAGCACCATCTATCGCCTGCAACAGCAATACAACAACAGCAACAACAACAACGCAGCAAACAATACTTGCAGGAGGGGGGGGCGTCCCACGGGTGACCACGCCCAAGCAGGACCGCTTCATCCCACCTGCAATACCTTCATGATCGCTTCAGACCGGCCTGCGTGACAGCTCGCGAGACCATTGGCTCTGGACAGCGATCAATAAGGGACGACACGGTACATCGACTGGCCCCCAACAACCTGCGTAGCCGTCGTCCTGCTCGAGGGCCTGTCCTCACCCACCATGCGCCGGTCGCTGAGGACTTGTTTCAGACGTTATACTGTGGCCATGCTGAGGCGTTGTCTTCAAGAGGTTTTAGTGGAACGGATCTACTCTGTGTACTGCCTTTATGGCAAATCGAATGAAATAAAGTAGCTTGCTTACCAACCACATGGTTCCGGGTTCAGTCCCACTGCGTGGCACCTTGGGCAAGTGTCTTCTACTATAGCCTCAGGCCGACCAAAGCCTTGTGAGTGTATTTGGTAGAGAGAGAGAGAGAGATGGGAAGATAGAGAAAGAGTGTAGGAGAAACAGAGAGAGAAAAAGACAAGGGAAATCTTAGAGGAACTGATCGTTAAGAAATGGGTGAGATTTTTGGAATGGGTGAGAAAGAGGAAGATACAGGGGTGGAAAAGTTAGTCAGAGAAAGAGAAGGAGAGTGAGGGAGAGACGCAGGAACAAGGTGAAAAGGGAAGAACGGCGTGAAAGAATGCGGTCGCCATATTTCATTTCATTTCGCTTATTTCTTTTAACAAAGCTTCCTTTCAAATAATAATAATAACAATAATAATGATAATAATAATACTAACAACAACAACAACAATAATAATAATAATAATAATAGTAATGATAACAGCGGCACCGTCAGTGGCAACAACAATGACTGCGATGATGATTATGATGATGGTGATGATGAAAAAAAAGCATATTGACAATAGAAGCAACAACAACAACAACAGCTACTGCTGCTACTGCTACTACGACTATAACTACTATTCTCACTCCTCCTCCTCCTACTACTACTACTACTAACAATAATACTTTCGTTGGCCACAAGGGCCAAAGATTTGGGGCGAACAATACAAAGATATAAATACAACAGGTCAAACTCAACCCCCCCCCCCAAAAAAAAAGACAAAAAGATGGGGGTGAGTGGTTGTGGATCATTTACAGCAAGTATAGAGGTGGGGGTGCTCTTATAAGTAATACTCATCCACCCTTTTACCCCCACCCACTCCCGCCGACACCTCCCACTCCACAACTCCAACTCCACTCCACCCTTACATTAATGATGGTGAAGATAGTACGCTAACCCCCCCCCTCTACTACTGTACACACGTCAGCCGTTTGTGACACCTAATAGGTATGCATATGTACGCATGCGGATCACACACATAAGTGTATACTCATATGCACACACATAAAGCCACACACACACACACACGCACACTCACACACACACACACACTCATGCGAAGATGCACGCATAATTTAGAAAACAATTTGCGATTGGTGGGTGGGAATATGTTTACATACATACATACATACATGCATACATATATATACATATATATATATATATATATATATATATATATATATATATATATATACATACATACATACAAACATACATACACACACACACACACGCGCACAGGGTGCGTATTTGAGGACAGATTTGTGCTTACAAAAAATCAAAACAGATATATAAAAACAGATAACTTTATCAAAAAATGCTATGAGGTTAAAAATAAACCTTCTTTTCTATAATCTTATTCAATAAAGCCACCTTCAGCTTCAACAACTGCTTCTATATGAGATCTAAATCATCTCCATGCTCGAATCAAGGGGTCCTGGTTCATTTTGGACATTACTCTGACTATGGCAGCTTTCAAAGAATCTTTGGTGTTATGGGTGTGTTCATTGACCTCTCTCTCAACAACGCTCCACATGTAATAGTCCAATGGATTGAGATCTGTGGAATTAGGAGGCCAAATGTCAGGGGTTGTGTGATCATAAACATTTTCAGTCATCCATTCCTGTGTTACTAGAGCCATATGTAATAGTGGAAAATCTTACTGAAACACATATGGCCTTCCATAATATACGCTGTCTATCTTGGGCTTGACCGATTACTTCCAGAGTCTCAATGTAAGCGGCAAAGTTAACATGTCCTTCATTGCTGACAACCCCTAATACCATGACAACTGCAGGAAATTTTGCATGCATAACACTTGGAACTTCAGAAGGGTCTGCACATAATCATGTCATTTCTTCTGTTAACTTTTTTGTTGTTGGTTGAAGTTTTCCTCGTTTGAGAAAATTCAAATCAAATATTCTGCTGAATTTTTCAGACTTTTAGAGCTGATGTAGTGATTTTCTTTTGCTTTTTCTGACGTATAAGAATTTTCCTCATCATATAAGACTTTCCTTAACATATAAGACTTTCCTCCTCATATCTGATGTCTTCGTCGACAACATTTTTGACTGTTCCTTCTGACACATGGAGATCTTTTGAAATTGACCACATAGACTTTCTGAGATTGTAATCAATGGTCTGTTGAACTTGCTAGATAAATTCAGGTGTTCTGGTGATTTCAGAGCGTTTAGAATGCTTTTATGTTTCGATACTGGTGATACGTTTCCATCTTCAGTCTCTAGCTCCTTACAAACTTTGTAGACGAAACATCTGGAAACTTTTAAAAATCGAGATATTTCCAAATCGCTATGCGCAGCCTTTATAACCACAATAACAGCATGTCCCTTCATTTCTTGAGTAAGCTGAGGGTCTGCCATTATTATATTCTCAAGCAAAGATTATACAGAGCTAGCAAAAAGGTATGTTCTCATATAACACACACACACACACACACACACACACACACACACATATATATATATATATATATATATATAAATATATATATATATATATATATATATATATATATATATGTATGTATGTATGTATATATATGTATATATATATATATATGTATGTATATATATGTATAAATATATATATGTATCTATAATAGTATAACTTGGTTTGCGAGTATGTGTGTGTGTTGCTTGTATAGAAATCCACACCTTACATGATAGCAATCTGGGAGTCGCACCAATGGATTCCTCATGGTCGAAAATGCCCGGAATCGGTCATTTGTCTTTGTTTTTTTGGTTGCTTCCTAACACGTGAATTTTTGCATTAAAAATAATTTTAAACCATCAATTCTAACAATTTTCAAATCGCCATTATTTGCAAACATGAGTTCAGTCCCCTTCGACTTACGCTGTAAACAGATAGAGAAACAACAGATTTTTTTAATATCGTCTTTTTACTGGATCATTTTGTAAACAATGTTACGAAATTTCATGTTTTAGAATCATATATATATATATATATATATATATATATATATATATATATATATATATATATATATATATATTATATGCTCCGTTATTAGACTATTTTCGTTACTCATTGCAATATCTGTTTGCTTACGATTTGCGTTTTCAATTTTCTCTACTCTGTATTTTTCGCATTGGCTCTCTGTAAGCACTCCTTAAATAGTCCATGCATTTTAAAACAAACTTAACATTTTATATATATATATATATATATATATATATATATATATATATATATATATATATATATATATATATATACATATACATCTACAAATAGATATATATGTCTGTATAAATATTATATATATATATATATATATATATATATATATATATATATATATATATATATATATATATATTTATTTATTTATATACATACATGTGTGTGTTTAACTATTTAAACTTTGGTTATATACCTATTGGTATGTTGATTAAATCACATTCACCATTCGGGCTATCTGATGTCATCCACAGTTACAATATAATTTTCATTGCATCTACATCAGGAAATCCATAGTCTTTGTTGAGCTTATTATAAAATCAATAAACACGGTACATATATAGGCGCAGGGGTGGCTGTGTGGTAAGTAGCTTGCTTACCAACCACATGGTTCCGTGTTCAGTCCCACGTAAATATATACGTAAATATAGAACGATGAAATGAGTGGTCAACACCGCATTGGTGGATAATTCTCAAATAAAGATATATATATATATACATATATATATATATATATATATATATATATATTATATTTGTATTTATATGTACAAATGCATATATACGCTTTCATGTAATTGCCCCATATATGTATGTGTATGTATGAATATTCGTATATTAGCACCGCACGCAATAACAGATGTATGAATACATACATACATACATACATACATACATACATATATATATATATATATATATATATATATATATGTACTTATATATATATATATATATATATATGTACTTATATATATATATATATATATATATATATATATATATATATATATATATATATAAGTACCTGCGTAAGCACACACACAATGGAAAAAAACGCAATGGAGGACAACAAAATATTCGTACAGATACACGATACAAAGGCAGACAATTAGAACGACAGAGAAAAGAAGGACGCGTCATTCGTAGCCCTCTTTCTTCAGTCAAGTTACCAGATGTCCTTACAGTTTCGGGCGTTAGATTTTTTGTAAGAAACCTAGTGAATGTGTATGACAACAAAGACAAAAGACGGAGAAGATTGTACACAACTGCGAACACAAACAACAAGAATATAGCAACAGGTGTCTCTCGACTGAGAAAGAATCAGATTGAGCTGGCATGTGAAATCCTGAAGGCAGGAACATAGGAGATGGACATAAGAGGTGTTGGCGGTCGGCAATCAGGCCAAGAAAGAAAGATCATGGCTAGCCGGACACCGGTCACGTGGAAGGAGGCAGCGGGATTGAAGGATTGCAAAAAAAAAAAATCCTAGAGACAAAGGGAAAGGTACAGGGGAGATAAACGAGGAGGAAAATGGGAGTTAAAGAGAGGGCCAAGAAATATGAGAGAGAGAGAGGGGGGGCGAGAAAAAGGGTAGAGGAAGAGAGTATGAGGGGGCGAAAAGAGAATAAAAAAGTCGTACAAAATTTCGATACATACTTACTATAAGGTTAGCACTAGTGTGTACGTACGCCGCTATATGTCTATATAAATATATATATATACACACACACATGATGTGCCAAGTTCACGTGAGGCGGAGAACATTCCGTTGACTGAATAATGTTCATCTTCTTTTGGTTCAGCGCACACACATACACATGCACACACACACGTACATTTACAGACATAGAGGGACACAGGCACACACACATACATGCTAACACATACACGTAGTCACTCACACCCACTCTGACAAACAAACGTACACATGCTCACGACACAGACTGATTGCTGGCTCCTCATACACGTGTTCCAATACACATTCATATACACCTCTATCTCTTTTTCTTATCATACATGCATGTATTTATACGTGTGTGTATATATATATATATATATATATATATATATATATATATATATATATATATATATATGGGAGAATATACAAATAATAACAACAGACGAGGACAGGTGGTGTAAATAACAAAAGTATATATTAGTATGACGCTCGGGATGTGTGTCTAAATACATATATATGCATATATATACATAGATATATATGTACTCATATACATGCATACACACACATAATACTGTTATACATTAACCAAAAGAAAACGTATGTACGAATGTTTTTGTATTTAAGTAGATACATACATATATACTTATATATATATATGTGTTTGTGTGTGTGTGTGTATGTGAGTATATATATATGAACATGTATATATGTATATATATATATATATATATATGAACATGTATATATGTATATATATATATATATATCTATATCTATCTATCTATATATATATATATATGAACATGTATATATGTATATATATATATATATATATATATATATATATATATATATATATATATATATCTATCTATATATATATATATATATATATATATATATATATATATATATATTGTATATATATGTATATGTATATATATGAACTCACATATACGTACATATGTATGTCCGCGCGAACATAAATATCACTTGTTATAGGTTAGTAGCTGGATAACTCGAGTGGCGTGAAATAGAGAGGTTAGTAGTGACAGAGAAAGAGAGCAGATAGCGTGATAACTAGATAGACACACAGACGTATTTTTGTATGTGTATATATATATATATATATATATATATATATATATATATATATATATATATATATATAGGAGAGGCATTGTGAGTGGCAGGGAGAATAAGTAGTAGATAATAAAGGAGTGAGAAAGAGAATGAAAAAAAGTGGTGAAAGATACATTCCAAGGGTAATAATAACAACAACAAAAAAATAAATGGCGTGGGGAAATATATCTGTCACCCTACCAACAAAAGCGTCCATTTTAATATGAAATAAAAATAATAGACAAAAACCTCTCTTTGTTCCTTTTAAAAGCAACTCTATGGCAAAACTAAATTAAAAATTGTACTATAGCTTATCATTGTGATATTACTGTGCTTGTTGTTATATCTATTTTCGTTATTGTAATTTTTGTAGCGGTTTATTTTGTTGTTGTTTCTGTTATTGTTCTGGTGTTTGTTACTGTAATTTTATTAACAGTTTTCGCTGTATTATTGGTAACAGCTAGGTTTTTATCGTCGTTTCTGTTAGAAACAGCTTTTCCTGTTGGTTTGGTTTAAATAACCGGTTTTTTCCTCTATTTCCCTGTTGTAGCAGTGTTTTTAGCTATATTGTTGTTATATTACTAACTGTTGATCTTGCAACTTATTATCTATTTTTATTGCTGTTGCAATTTTAAAAGCTGAATTTTAGTGTAACTTTGAGAACTGTGCCTGTTGTAAATTTTCGTAGCAATTTACGTAGCAGTTTTCTTATAATTTTTGTAGCTGTTTTTGTCGTAACTTTAATAGCGGCTTCTAATTTAATTTTAATTTCTCTTTTTGTAATAATGTTAGTAACTTTTTTTATTGTATCATGATTAACTATCTTTGTTGTAACTTTGGTACCAGATATGTGATTTAACTGTAATTTTCGAGTAATATCAATATCAGCTTTTTGTTTTTTATTCACACAACTGTTTTTGTTGTAATTTCGGTAGTTGTTTTATTGTAACTGCTATTAATTGCTTTTCTGCTGTAGTCATAGATATTATTTACAAAATTAATGGCAGTTTTTTCCCTTTAACTTCTAGTACGTTAACGACCTGGTTATTGTAATCCCGCAGTTGCTTTTGTCGTAATTCAAATAACAGTTTTTGATGTTTCAACTTTACTAAAAGTTCTTACAATTTTGCTAAAAATTTCTATCGTATTCTTTTTTCTTTTATTCTTTTACTTGTTTCAGTCATTTGACTGCGGCCATGCTGGAGCACCGCCTTTAGTCGAACAGATCGACCGCAGAACATTCTTTGTAAGCCTAGTACTTATCCTATCGGCTTCTTTAGCTGAACCGCTAAGTTAGGGAGACGTAAACACACCAACATCAATTGTCAAACGATGGTGGACACACACACACACACACACACGCAAACATATATACGATGAGCTTCTTTCTGTTTCTGTCAATCAAATCTACTCACAAGTCTTTGGTCGGTCCGAGGCTATAGTAGAAGACACTTGCCCAAGGTGCCATGCAGTGGGACTGAACCCGGAGCCATGTGGTTGGTAAGCAAGCTACTTATCACACAGCCACTCTTGCGCCAATTATTAATTATTTTGGGCAGTTTTCCTTATTTTTGAAGTCGTTCATTTATTTGTAGTTCCTGTTTTTTTTGTTGTTTTTTTGCTTTTATTATAGTAATGTTAGCGACAGTTTTTTGCTGTTCTAAAATTAGATGCCGTTTTTGCGTTTTTGCAATTTTGGACGCAGTATTTTCATTGCTGTTTTTGTTGTGAGATTACTTTCTCTTTTTCTTGCAAAGCATCTTTTCCTTTTGATGGGCAACTCTTTAATTTTCTTTAACTAAAGACTTTGAAACTTCGGACACTGGTAGAATGTGTCATATAGAACAGCTTTTACTCTTAGCGTTGTTGAGAAAAGTTTCTATTATCGAAGTTATTTCGTGTTAAAATTGTCGTATTTAGGTAATTTCAACCAATCAATGACGTGTATTCAGCTGAATAAAATTACTGTTGCTGTTTGTCAGCAACAACTTCCGGTGGTGTATATTTCGTTTGTCACTGTTATTTATGACATATTTCATCTCAGTTAAGTTCGTATGAATAAACGAGTGTATCTGAAGCACATTTGCTTCATGGCACCACCACAATCGTTCGTGCATTTCTACTGCTTTTAGTTTTTTTTTTCCTGTTTTTCAGCTACTATTTTCGGAGACTCCCCCGCCATTTTCTCGCAAATTATTGTTTCTTTTAAATTTTTTATTTGCCAAAAACCCAGCTTTTCGGATACGGAGATTCCGGAAAATTGCCAAAAATCGATATTTTGAAATTTTTGTCCCCCTCTCCCTCCAATTTCTTCATTTTTCATTTTTTCCGTAACCCAAACCCTAAAACCTCAACTGTAACCCTAACCGTAACCGTAAAAACCTAACCCTAAAACACTAACTCTAAAACCCTAACCTTAAAACCCTAACCCTAAAGCCCTAACCCTAAACCTAAAACCCTAACTCTAAAACTCTAACATTAAAACCGTAGCCCTAAAACCGTAACCCTCAAAATTTGAAACCAATATTACAACAAACCTAAAGGCGGCGACCTAGCAGAATCGTTGGCATGCAGGGCAAAAAATTTGGCGGCATTTCAAACCGTCTTTACGTTCCGAGTTCAAATTCCACCGAGGTTGACTTTACCTTTCATCCATTCGAATTCGCTAAAATAAGTACCAGTTGAGAGCTGGGATTGATGTTGCCGTCTTATCTATTACCACCACTACTCCGAAATTTCTGGCCTTGTGTCAAAATTTGAAAGCAATATTATTTAATATCAAGGCGGCGAGCTCGCAGAATCTTTAGCACGACAGGCAACATGCTTAGCGGCATTTCGTCCCGAGATTTATTGTTGTTGGCACTCCGTCGCTTACGATGACGAGGGTTCCAGTTGATCCGATCAACGGAACAGCCTGCTCGTGAAATTAACGTGCAAGTGGCTGAGCACTCCACAGACACGTGTAACCTTAACGTAGTTCTCGTGGAATATTCAGCGTGACACGGTGTGACAGGGCTGACCCTTTTGAATTACAGGCACAACAGAAACAGGAAGTAAGAGTGAGAGAAAGTTGTGGTGAAAGAGTACAGCAGGGTTCGCCACCATCCCCTGCCGGAGCCTCGTGGAGCTTTCGGTGTTTTCGCTCAATAAACACTCACAACGCCCGGTCTGGGAATCGAAACCGCGATCCTATGACCGCGAGTCCGCTGCCCTAACCACTGGGCCATTGCGCCTCCACCGTCCCGAGATTATAGTAGAGAAAACTCGCCAAAGATGCCACGCAGTGGGACTGAACCCGGGATCATGTGGTTGGAAAGCAAGCTTCTTATGACACAGCCACGGCTGTCCCTATACTTTTTTGTTTTTAATTTTCTTTCTTATCAAGCTGGAAAGGAGGAAAGTTTGATGTTCCCCTTGGTGGGATTTGAACAAAAGTTTAAAGGTCCGAAAGAAAAGACCGAACGCCATTTCCACTGCCGCTCTAACGATTCTGCCGGTTCACAAACGCCCCCACAAATGACTGTCTTAGAAGCGCATGCGTAGGGTAATATACTCCCCCACCCCGTCACTTTCACAAAAGAAAACTAAAAAAAAAAAAAAAAAAACAGAGGCGAGAATGGAATACTGTTGAACGTAGATTTGCTCGGACGGAGCTGACCTGAGGTTAAACAGCAGTAACAGCGACAACAGCAACAAGAACAACAATAACCCAATAACCACAGCAATATGAACAACGACGACGGCGGTGTCGCAGGAACCCCTTACCCCGTTGAGTCGTCTGTGTGGTAGTGTAACGTTATCCTGTACGGAGTAAGGCGATGAAGACGACACGAAAGTCCGCTGGGCCGGGCTGAACAGGAGGTACGTTGGACGATCAGCGTATACCACCTGAGTTGGTGGAAAAGGGAAGGTGGAAAGGGAGGCGAAGATGGCGGAGCAGGAAGAGAGACGTGGCCATTATAAAAGGCGACGATTTGAAAGGTGAAAATAGATACGCATTGTATGATCTCGTTTCATTTCATCGCCTGTGATAACTAAACGAGATAGGATTTGTGTGTCTTAGTGTGGCAGCAAAACACGCACACAAACGCACACTTACACACACAAAACCTATATACACAGACGCACACACACATACACATAGGCATATATGCATTCACGAGCACAAACTAGAGTATGTACGAATATATATGTATGTGTGTGTATATGTATAAAAAATTGTATATTTATATATTGTGTATTTATGTACGTACATACAAATACACACACACATATGTAGTATGTATGTAGATGTTTGTGTTTATATGTATATATGTCCATGTAAGCATTTAAGTATATATATATGTATATATGTGTGTATATGTTTGTTTGTGTGTGTGTGAGTGTGCGTATATGTATATATATATATGTATATATATATATATATATATATATATATATATATATATATATATATATAATTTCAATCGGAGACCCTCTTCGGTCAAGAATGACAATGTGATTGCACCTAGAAAGTTATCCTCCGAGGCACAAGTCCGGGCAAGGTTGCTTATGGAAGACCAGCAGTCACCCATGCATACCGGCCTCCCTTCTCCACGCCACCAGTGTTATCCAAGGGAAAAGGCAAGGGCCGATACAGCTTGGCAGCAAAGACATCACAACTTATGTCTACAGCTGAGTGGACTGGAGCAACGTAAAATAAAGTGTCTTGCTCAAGAACACAACACGCAGCCCGGTCGGAGATTCGAACTCCTAACCTCACGGTCGTAAGTTCGACGCTCTAATCACTGCGCCATCCGCCTTTAATATGAAGCAAATAATTCACGACAAAAAAACAATTCAAGAAAAAATAATTTGCGAAGATACTATTGACTCTGTTATTATCCATTGTAATAATTTAAAAATTGATAATAACGGAATCAATAATATAGGAGATTGCAGGTTCCAAAAATGCATTAAATAGCTGAAGAATTAAAATTAATTAAAGGACACAGGAATTATGTCTACCTGTTTATTTAAATCGCCAAACTACATTGATAATAACTGCAGAAATGAACCGTCCGCAGGCAAACGGGCTAAAACAATCTCCCAACGTACATTTAAGTATTTGGACTCACATGGACCGGTTTTTTCACTGGCAAAAAAGTCTAAGTTTTCTCAGCACGCGTTACCATGATAGAGACTCCCAACTCGTCGTATTGAAGTCTGCGCTGCAACTGATTTGCTGTGCGCCGGAATCATGGCGTGAATTATTTCCTCCATATTGAAATTATTTTTACACTGGTGGCTGCCATGGTTTCGGCACAAAGCGAATCAGTTGCAGCGCAGACTTCAACACGAAGGTTTGGGAGTCTCTATCAGGGTAAGGATTGCTGAGGAAGCTGAGGCTATTTTTGGCAGTGCAGAAGCCGGTCTACGCGAGTCGAAATATCTAAATGTACGTTGGGAGATTGTGTTAGCCCGTTTGCCTTGGAACGGTTGATTTCTGTGGTTATTATCAGAGTATTTTGGCCATTTAAATAAGAGTTTTGACATTTATTTCCAGCAGGTAGACATACTTTGTATGTCCATTGATTAATACGTTTTATGAAAGCTGCAAAAGCATCACAAAAAACTGTTCCTCGGAGTTTCACGTTTCCGCTGTCCGACGAACGGGATCGTGAAATTCTAAGTAACAATCCTGTGATAATTTTGCAACTTTGCAGCTCTATTAAAAAGTATATTACTCTACCTTTGGTATTGGAGTACTAATTTTCCACCTTGTTTTTCACTTATGTAC
>NC_142954.1:21499668-21507168 GCF_046866305.1 Octopus bimaculoides | reverse complement strand
TGACATCCCTTTGAAGGATTTCTCTCCTCGCCACTTATATATATATATATATATATATATATATATATATGTATATATATATATATATATATGTATCATTCCATAATGTAACCTCGTGGATATCGTTGGCGATTTTTTCTTCCTCTGTCTTCCCTTCTTTGGACTTTCCTATGTTTCCGACGAAGAGCTCCGCTCGAAACGTCAAATTCTCTTTCATTCCTTTCCCGAGCGTCCAGTAACACAATCTGTATCACGTCCTCGCGTTGTTGTTTTTTGTTGTTTTTTTTTTGTCGTTTTTCTTTTTTGAACTTATATATATATATATATACATATTGCGTTTGACCCTCTGGCCGATAATTAATGAGGATTTGACGACCTTTTGTCTAGTTATTATGTTTCTAATTTATTATTTAATGCAAAGTTACGTACTGCTATAAATTTTGTTTACAAAATAATAACTATATATATATATATATATATATATATATATATATATATATATATATATATATATATAGGGTGGTGACCTTTTTTGTCCTTTTGAAAATTCACCACCAGTGGTCTAGCATGTATAAAAAGTCAATTGACAACACATTCTCAATATAAAATAGTGTACATTTAAACACAAGAAAAAACAGCCTGTTGAGGGCAGTTTTCTCTTGTGTTTAAATGCTTCCACCTCCCAAATTTATTCAAAGTGTTGTGGAGACCCGGGTGCTATAGCAGATGAAAATTGCCCAAGCTGGTGCAGCTCTGTGAGGTTGAACCCGAAACCACTTGGTTTACAAAAGTGTGCTTCTTACCCCCCCCCCACACACACACATATACACTTTTACATAAAATATACAGTATTTTACAGATACACATACGTGTGTTTATATATATATAATATTCCTGTATTATATATATATATATATATATATATATATATACATGCGTACACACTGACATACATAAAACGCGTAGTCACTTCTTGAAGGTATTTTTTCTCTCCGAGTTTATTGGCATATATTTAGTTCGCTAATTTTCTTTTAATTTCTGAAAAATTTTTTCAACGCCTTACATTCATACATACAGGCCTATATATATATATATATATATATATATATATATATATATATATATATATAAACGCGTGTGTATGTGTGTGCATGTGTGTGTGTGTGTTCTAGAAAGGTTTAAAACAAATGGATTCCTTTAATCCCACGCCCCTCACCTCCAGCATCAGAAAATAAGGCAAGAAAAAAAATTGGAAAATTTTTCCTTTGATCCTTCTAATTAATGTGTTTGTATGTTATGTATAATGCGGCAGGGCGCGGTGCGGTGTTGTACGTATGTGAGGTGCGGAGCGGTGCTGTATGTGCGTGTGCATGGATATGTGGTGGGGGTTTCGTATCAAATTCCCTGTAGGGAAACATGTAAGTCTTCGAGATCTTTACAGGAAACTAGAATTTCTTCTTCAAAGTTTCTCGATCTGATTCCTTCGTGTGTTTACTGCTGCTGTAGCGGTTGTTGCTGGCGGTGGCGGTGTTTCGATATTGGTGGCGGCGTTTTATGAGTGATGGTTGTGTTGTGTTGTTGTTGTTGTTGCTGTTCGTGGTGGTATTGGTGGTGCTGGCGGCGGTAGCTGAGGTGAAGTTAATGACGACTATGGGAACGCTGGTGATTGCGTTGGCAATCGTGGTGGCGGTGGTGTTGCTAGTAGTGCATGGTATTGTTAATGATGCTGGGTGGTAGCAACCTTGTTTTAGATGTTGTGTCTACGGCGGTAGTTGTAACTGAAGTGGTGGTAATGGTGGTGGTGGTGGTGGTGGTGGTAGTTGTAGTTTATGGTAGCGATAATGATACTGGGTGACAGCAATGTTGATTTAGGTGTTGATTTAGGTGTTGTGGCTACGGTGGTAGTTGTAACTGAAAGCGATGTGTTGATGTTGTGGTGAAATGGTGTTGAAGCATCGATGGTTTGGTGGGAGCAGCGGTGTCGCTGGTGGTCGTTGTCATGGCGGTCTGAGTGACGGTGGTGCTGGTAGTGGTCGTGATGGTAGTGGTGATTATGGTGATGGAGATGGTGGTGGGGGTGGTGTTGTATGCAGGTGACACTTATGGGAGTCGTGACAGCGACGGTGACGGTGGCCGCAGTAGTAGTAGTAGTAGTAGTAGTAATAGCAGTGATGGTGGTGGTGGTGGTGGTGGTGGTGGTAGTCATGATAGTAGTGGTGGTGGTGGTGGTGGTGGTGGTGGTAGTAGTACTAGTCGTAGCAGAGCTCACAGTTGTGGTAACAGTAGCAGGTGGTGATGTTCCCGTATATTAATTTATTTCTTTATACTATCTCCATACATGTTTCTTTCAAAGTCTCTCTCTCTCTCTCTCTCTCTCTCTCTCTCTCTCTCTCTCTCTCTCTCTCTCTCTCTCTCTCTCTCTCTCTCTCTCTTTCTCTCTCTCTCACACACTCACACACATACAGACCCGTACAAACGTATGCACACACAAAAGGGTACAAACGTACAAGTACATACACACAGGCACACAAAACGCATACTAAATTACTTGAATAGATGTACACTAACGCCGAGTCACATACACACATCTTGACCTATATACACACATCTTGACCTATATACACACGCATAATGCTGTATGTGTACACGCCCATCTACTCCAAACATGGATACGCGCGCACACACACACACACACGTACACAAAAACATATACGTATACATACACATATATGTATGCATATGTATATATATATATATATATATATATATATATATATATATATATTTGTGTATCTGTGTTTGTCTCCCCAACGTCACTTGCCAACCGAAGCTGGTGTGTTTCCGTCTCCGTCACTTAGTGGTTCGACCGATCGAATAAGTACAACACTTACAAAGAAAAAAATCATGGGGTCGATTTGTACGACTAAAGGCGTTACTCCAGCATGGCCGTAGTCAAATGACTGAAACAAATGAAAAAATACAAGAATATATATATATATATATATATATATATATATATATATATATACATACATACATACATACATACATATATATATATATATATATATATATATATACATACATACATACATACATACATACATACATACATATATATATATATATATATATATATATATACATATACATACATATATATATATATACATACATATATATATATATATATATATACATACATATATATATATATATATATATACATATATATATATATATATATACATATATATATATATATATATATATATATACATATATATATATATATACATATATATATATATATACATATATATATATATACATATATATATATATATATATATATATATATATATACATACATATATATATATATATATATATATATATATATACATACATATATATATATACATACATATATATATATATATATATATATACATACATATATATATATATATATATATATATAAATATATATATATATATATATATATATATATATATATATATATATATATATATATAAATGTTGACATACTAATATTGGCATACTAATATTGGCATACTAATAACCTTCAGCATAATTGTATACAATTTTAAAATTCTGAACACATTTTATATTTTTTTAAATTCCTTTCAGTCATTTTAACTACGTTAAGGGTACGCGTTTCTGTGGAGTACTCAGCCACTTGCACGTTAATTTCACCAGCAAGCTGTTCCGTTGATTGGATCAACTGGAACCTTCGCCGTCGTAACCGACGGAGTGCCACTAAAAGAAAAACATCAATGTAACTTGACTAAATCAATTTTCACCCATTCAAAACTGAATTCATCAAACGTTAGGCATTGATGCGGTGTTATAGGCGCAGGCATGACGTGGTTGTGTGGTCAAGAAGTTAGTTTTGTCATCTCGTGTTTTCGGGTTCAGTCCCACTTTACGCAAATATCTTTTAACAGAATCCCGGGCCGACCAACTCCTTGTGAGTGAATTCGGTAGACGGAAACTGTATGGAAACCGTTCGCGCGCGCGTGTGTGTGTGTGTGTGTGTGTGTGTGTATCTTCGGTGTCTGTGCTTTTCCCCGACTCTAGCTTGACAAACGCCTTTGTTTTGTTAACAACGCCAGTAACTTCTCGGTTCGGCATAAGACGCAGATAGAATAAGTACCAGACCCAAGAGAAACATAAGTACTGGGATCGAATCGTTCGAGGTAGTGCCCTAGTATGGTCACAGAAAGAGATAAAACGCAAAAGATTAAAGAAAGAATGTATAAAATGTTGCATTCTTTCTTGAAAGCACCGCTTGGCTTCTAAAGGAAGAAGAATCCATCTGGGGGAAAAAAATAATATAAAATAAATCTCGTAAAAACATGAAAAAGAATGCCTGAAAGTAAAAGAATGCCTGAAATACAAATATTGTTTTATTATCGTGTAGCAGGCATCAAGCTAGACATTCAGGAGTTTCTGCTGGCAGATCGTTCATAACCAGGAAATCTTGGTAAGTTTCCAAACTGTTTGAGAGATATAAAACACGTCCGTTCAAGCCACGGCGCGATAACAACAACAACAATAACAAGAACAACAACAACAATATAGGAAGAAGGCCTGGAACTTTTGAGAGGGGGTAAGTTGATTACATCGACCCCAGTGCGTAACAGGTACTTATTTCATCGACCCCTAAAGGATGAAATGTAAAGTTAATCTCGGCAGAATTTGAACCCAGAACGTGAAAGATAGACGAAATACTGCTAAGTACGTTGCCCAGCGTGTCAGCTGGATGAATTCTGCCAGCTTATAATCATTCCTGATAAAGGCACAAAGCACGAAATGTTTGGGAGAGAGGAATAGTCGATTACATCGACCCCCGTGCTCAACTGTTACCTGATTCATGGACCCCGAAAAAAATGAAGGGCAAAGTCGACCTGGGCACAATTTGAACCCAGAACGTAAAGACGGACGAAATGCCGCTAAGCTTTTCACCCGGCATGCTAAATATTCTGCCAGCTCGCTGCCTTAACAACAACAATAATAATAATAATGATAATAATAATATTATTAATAAATTTAGAAACTTTCAAAATACAAAGACCTGGAAATAGAGGTAACTCGAATGTGGAATCTAAAAACACAAACAATTCCTATCATAATAGGTGCCTTAGGCATAATAAAAAAATATTCAGACAAATACATAACAAAAACACCAGGACTTACAAATATATATAACATACAGAAAATCGCACTACTGGGCACTGCACATATCCTATGCAAAACACTTTCAATACAGTAACCATAAGAGCATCACAGCAAACCACAGCACATACCCAAGGCGCACAGAGCTGCGCTCGGTAGTGAAGTGAAAGCACGTTATAAAAATAAAACTACTGAATAATAATAATAATAATAATAATAATAATAATAATAATAATGATGATGATAATAATAATGATAATAATAATAATGACAATACTAATTTTTTCTACTAAAGCAGGGTTCTCCAAAGTGGTCGATATCGACCCTGGGGATCGATGGGACTATTCAAGGGGTCGATAAATGCACATCTACTTTATTATTATTATTTATTTATTTTCTTGTACATATTTGGGCGTCGATGAGGGGTCAAGTATTTCACGAAGGGGTCGATGGTCTAAAAAAGTTTGGGGACCCATGTACTAAAGGCACAAGGTTTGAAATTTTAGAGGAGGAGCCTAGTCGTTTACAACGACCCCCAGTGTTTCACAGGTACCGAATTTATCTACCCCGAGAGGATGAAACGCAAAAGAGACCTCAACGGAAATTGAACTCAGATTGCAGCGGCAGACGAGATACGGCAAAACATTTTGGCCGGCGCGCTAATGATTCGGTCGGCTCACCGTCTCAATAATAATAATAATAATAATAATAATAATAATAATAATAATAATAATAATAATAAGAAGAAGAAGAAGAAGAAGAAGAAGAAGAAGAAGAAGATGAAGAAGATAGATGGGAGTGGAAGGGGAGTAAGACGAGGAGAAGGAAAAGAACGTATCACTAATAATAACAGTGGCATCATATTTTTGATGTTAAGTATGATAAGAGAAAAGGTTACGTCAAGTTTTTCATTCTTATACCCAATAGCATACTCCGAGAAATCCTACAAGAATGCAAGCAAACACATACCTGCATATATACACATAAACACATACACACAAGCACGCACACACACATATACATATATAAGTATATATATATATATATATATATATATATATATGTACATAAAACATTTTAATTTTTACACCCAATAACATAATTGGAAAATGTGTGTGCCTGAACACACACACATACACGCACGCATACTTACATACATACATACATACATACATACATACATACATACATAATACATACACATACATACATACATATATGTATATGTGTATGCACATGTATAAATATTTCGCACTTGAAACACGTATTCAAACGTATATTCATTAAACATGTATATATAAGTTTGTATAAATTTCTATCTGAATATATATTTAAACGTACATAAGCAAATATATGCGTGTGTGTGTTTTTAATACATACATATATATATATATATATATATATATATATATATATATATATATATATATATATATATATATGTATGTGTATATATGCATATATATATATATATATAAATGAATAAATATAAGTGCAAGTTTTAGATTCTGATTGTGTGTAACATTGGGTATTTGCTAATATCTGTGTGCTTGTGTACATCTATGTATGTGTGCCGATGCCACTGTATGAACGTGTATATACAAGTGTGTACGAATTTGCTGCACGTGAACAGGTACACATCTTTTAATATACTACGTGCTCATCAACATTTAACACAAAAACGTGCATTCATTCACACACACACACACACACACCATATATGTATGTATTGTATACATATATATGCACACATACACACGCACGTATATATATATATATGTTTTCATACATGTGTATATATATATATATATATATATATATATATATATATATATATATATATATATATATATATATATAACACATATCAGAATGCATTGAATTTTACAGAAGAGGTGAGTTAGGGAATCGACAAAAGCGGGGACTCGGGTAATAAGTGATAATGTGTAGGGGGTTGGTTTCTAATGCTGGAGGTAAGTCATTTAAAAATGTGTTACATCGCCATATGTAAGCATATATGTGTGTGTGTGTGTGCATATATATATATATATATATATATATATATATATATATATATATATATATATATATATATATATATGCACATATATACATAAAGACAGTGCAGAAATAGAGTTGTAGATAGTTGTGTCTGTGCGTGTTCCTGTGTATTGCAGCGTATGTCTAAATGTATGTATATTTGTATGTATATACGTATATATAAGTTTCAGCATATTTTTTTTATAGAAGATACATATGTGTATGTATGCATGAATATATATATATATATATATATA
>NC_142954.1:21495007-21497507 GCF_046866305.1 Octopus bimaculoides | reverse complement strand
ACAACGGATTTCCGAGATACGTGTTTTTTGCGGGGTACCTTCATAAATACCCAAAACGGTGCATAATGGAAAAATACTCTGGAAGTAATATAACCCAGAAAGGGAAGAAACTCTAACCTTTTAATTAGCGAGAGACATAATGACGAATGTTTTCTGTATTTTGAAGACAAACCTAACGACCCAGGCAAAAGTCTTGGTGACTTTAACTTGCCAATGAAAAACTACGAGTTGTTTTTACAGTAAATGTTTATATTTTCGCTTCTGGTTAAACACATTTTAATCATTTAGAAATATCTTTTAAGTGAATGTGATTTTAAAAATACAAGTTGTTTGCACAGTAAGTATTTATATTTTACCTTTCTTTAAACAGACGATATTTCAATATTTTTAAAAAATTATTTTCAAGTGAATACCATTGCAAAATTTGTTTTTGGTATATTTAAAACATATTTTAAAGTGAAAATGACTTAAAAATATAAATTGCTTGTACAGTGAGTATTATATTTCAGATTTCTTTAAACAGACAACATTTCAATTATCAAAAAGTATTTTTAAGTGAATATGCTTTGATAAATACGAGTTGTTTTTACAGTATATATTTATATTTAGCTTTCTTTAAACAGACTCTATTTTCATGTTTACAACTATTTTTCAGTGATGATTTAAAAAAATATTTCTTGAGGTAATTGCAATTTTTGCTAAGGTGAACACGATTTTATATTTTTAGATCATGCCTCAATGAGGAAGAAAACAATCCTCTGGTTGGTCTAAAGATAGTGGGAAGAGAGAGCGGTTAAAGATGGCCGAAGAAGGTGAGCAAAATAATGGTGAACGCCAACAACAAGATCGGGACAGGCATGCGAATAGAAGGATCGATGAGACTGATAAAGGAAAGGCTGAGCGTCTGCAGGAACAGAGGGAAAGAGACAGAAGCAGGAGACATCAGAAATCGGATGCTTGGAGAGCTGAGAGTCTGGTGGAACAGGGAAAGAGACAGAAGCAGCAGAGATCATGAATCGGATGCTCGTGTGAATACAAACGGAATGAAACAAGTTACTGATATGCGCGGTTTTGTCGGGTACCTTTATAAAAAGTCAAACCGCCGTATAATGGGAAAAATGCTTTGAAAGTAAGTTACCATTGAAATGTGAATACAAACGGAATGAAACAAGTTTCGCAGAAATCGGACCACGGATTCCCGAGATAGGCGTTTTTTTTTCGTGTACCTTGAACTATTGTAGATCCAACGGGTCACGGGTAGTCTAGTGATTACTAAATTGCTGAATGCATATGTTATCTGTTTGAATTGTTCACACATTTCCGTTTCATGAATATTTAAATAATTGAGATCCTTCATTATATATATATAGTTCAAATTTACAGAACGCAAAAGACGGAGTCAGGTGAAGGAACAACAAGCAGATGTATTAGTTTAACGCTCGGGAAGAATGGAAACGTCTTTGACGTTTCGAGCGTACGCTCTTCGTCAGGAAGGATTGAGAGGGAAAAAATTGAGAGAGACTGAAAAAATGATGGAGAGAGAAAAAATGTGTAAAGATTAACACACACACGCACACACACACACACACACACACACACACACACACACACACACATATATATATATATATATATATATATATAGTTAATGTAATTCATGAAAATGTCAGAAGATAGGAGATACATGAATCTTTAACGATCACTACAATTGTTTCGACCAAACTAACATCGTTCCCCCGCAGTTGGGATACTTCACAGCTTGTTTGAGTGTATCCCACGGTGTAGATGTGTCTCCTCGGATGTTTTCAAGAAATATCTCGTTAAAATAAACAGTGTTTCGCACAACTTATTACTGTATGCTTTCTTCTTGGTCTTCGTAGATAGAAATGGCAAATTAAGGGATACTGCTTCATTCTTACAGATCAATAACAAAGATCAGATACAAAAAGACGCAAATACACAATACATCGAAAAGAATTATTACATATAACTGTTACTTGGCATGAATGTATAAACGACCACACATACGTGGTTTGGCGCACGTACACACATTTGTACAAACGCACACGCACATACAAATATACACCCACGCTCGCCCACAGCATTAAGTATGTATTAGTAAAAACGGTGTCAATTAATGTCCATTGTTATGATATCACCTATGAGGGGGTCACACATTCTGTGCTACGCTCCACTGGGTCTGACTGGCGTATCTTTATGGCATTTGTACCCTTATAAATACGACCATAAATATCGACATACACTCATACGTATTCACACAGATATATTCACACAGTCCTACGTCTATTTTTATATATACACATACTCACACATATATTTACACACTCCTGCGTATATATCTACATGTATACATAACCACGTTAACAAACGTGTGTAGGCGCATGTTCGTAGGCTTTATACACTCACACATACACTTAAGTAGATTTCTGTACATAGATACTTCCACATCTATATAAGTGTGTACGAATACGCACATAGA
>NC_142954.1:21487507-21490007 GCF_046866305.1 Octopus bimaculoides | reverse complement strand
AAAGGCAACACGGATTTTAAAGGTTATTGCAGTACGCACTTTTCATGCTACTCCATTTATTTAAGTAGTGCGAGCATTACATTAAATGCAAAATGCAGAGCAATCTTCAGCTGCACAAAGATATAGAAAATTTACTGAAAACTTCAGCAGAATGGACTTATTACTATTGTGGCAACATTTAAAATCTAAGTGGGAAGAAGAATACATAAAAAACCATCTTGACATAGCCAAGGCTAGCAGGCTAGTAATTAATTAGTATGCCAAGATGGTTTTTATGCATTCTTCTTCCCACTTAGATTTTAAATGTTGCCACAATAGTAATATGTCCATTCTGCTGAAGTTTTCAGTAAATTTTCTATATCTTTGTGCAGCTGAAGATTGCTCTGCATTTTGCATTTAATGTAATGCTCGCATTACTTAAATAAATGGAGTAGCATGAAACGTGCGTACTGCAATAACCTTTAAAATCCGTGTTGCTTTTTTTTTTTTTGATTTTTGATCACCTTGTTTTGGAATTGTTTGGATAATACCACACTATATTCTGGTGCCTAAACTTAAGCGCCGGAGATGTCGTTTCGAAGCCCCAGGACAATATCCGAAGTTCGCTATGAAAGAAAATGTTTTATTACACAAATATTTACATAGTATGGCTTTATGTGCTTCGCGATACATATACATACATACATTCATCCAAATACAAATATATACTCATATAAAATCTATATCGTGTGTCCTTTTCTGTCTGTCTGTCTGTCTGTCTGTCTCTCTCTGTCTCTCTCTCTCTCTCTCTCTTATATATATATATATAAAGTATGTGTATATATATATATATATGTATGTATATATAAATATATCATGTATATATATATATATATATATATATATATATGTATATATATATATGTATATATATATGTATGTTTGCGTGTGTGTATGTGTGTGTGTGTGTGTGTGTGTGTGTGTGTGTGTGTGTGTGTGTTTACAACACAAAACTCAAGCGAGTGTACATCTGTGCCTGTGAGTGCAAACAGGCTTATGTCTCTTCTCGGCCGTGAAAATTGAAACGTTAAATATCGTGGTTATTATTATTATTATTATTATTATTATTATTATTATTATCATTATCATTGTTGTTGTTGTTGTTGTTGTTGTCGTAGTTATTATATTACATTTATTATAGTTTCAGTCTTTTTCCTTTTTGCTGCATTTGTTATGTTTATTTATTGTGAATTTTGCCCTTATTCTTCTGCTTGCTGTTAACCTTGGTAACGCTTTCTCTCCTGGAACTCAAGCGTATTTTGTATCAAAACTGTATGAAGACAATGTGACGTTTCTCCTCCTCCCTGGGGCCACAGTCAAAACAAGCATTGCTTTCAAAGGAGCACATCGACGCAGTTCGCTGACAAAGCACCGACGTTAGAACGGTGAACCTTGCAATTATTGTACACACGGTAGATGTATATTGTGTCTGTGCCTGCATGTGTATATGTAAAAAGGAATGTGTATATATATATATATATATATATATATATTACAAATTAAAAGGGTAAAGGATTATCAATTTATTAATTAATAAATCAATTAACAATTAATAATCTTTTTTACCAAGCCCATCGGTATGAAAGCACCATTATTGGTGGAGAACTTATTCAAAAGTTCATATATTTATAAATATAATTAAGGGATCAGCAAAATATTTGCTTCACCATATACCGAAGTTCAGAAATAGCAGCTAAAAAAGCTGAGAATCTCACAGATAGCATCACAAGTTCAGAAATAGCAGCTAAAAAAGCTGAGAATCTCACAGATAGCATCACTTGTAACTCACGAGTTACAAGTGATGCTATCTGTGAGATTCTCAGCTTTTTTAGCTGCTATTTCTGAACTTCGGTATATGGTGAAGCAAATATTTTGCTGATCCCTTAATTATATTTATATATATACATATATATATATATATATATATATATATATATATATATATATATATATATATACGTATATATGAATGTATATATAATAATAATAATAATAATAATAATAATAATAAAAGGTGAGAACAAAAGAATGAGACCTCGATATTAGGTAAATAGAGAATTATTTACATACGTATAATTTAGGACAAACTGTAAGTTGTTATAGCCGACGAGAATGCATCGTTGCTCTTGGCTCCGACATTCGAAACTCGAGTACTATAATGACAACTTACCGTTTGTCCTAAATTTTATATATATATATATATCTATATATATATATATATATATATATATATATATATATATATATATATATATATATATGTACATGCATGTATAATGTATATTTCAGAGGATTCAACGTTTTGACAATGAATTGCATCGTTGTGCAAGTTTTTATATATATATATATATATATATATAGGAGGCGCAATGGCCCAGTGGTTAGGGCAGTGGACTCGCGGTCATAGGATCGCGGTGTCGATTCCCAGACCGGGCGTTGTTAGTGTCTATTGAGCGAAAAC
>NC_142954.1:21462507-21482507 GCF_046866305.1 Octopus bimaculoides | reverse complement strand
AAGGGTACACGTGTCTGTGGAGTGCTCAGCCACTTGCACGTTAATTTCACGAGCAGGCTGTTCCGTTGATCGGATCAACTGGAACACTCGACGTCGTAAGCGACGGAGTGCCGACATCAACAACAACCGGGGTAGATATAATCGACTCACCCTTCCCTTGAAAATTTGTTGGCCTTCTTCCAAAATTTGAAACTACTTGCTGAAAAGTTGGTACCACAGGCTGTGATACCACAGTACCACAGAACTAAACATCTTTCGACTTTTCTCCATCCATATTCTACAAGTAACTATTTATAGTTTTACCTACTTCGTGTTCTGCCGTTAAAAATAATTTACCGCGAAGTAATTTAATCTCAATATATCATTTAACTAAATATTGTTATGTTGTTTTAAGGCAGCAACCTGTGAGTATATGTGTGATTGTGGGTATGGGTGAGAGGTGCCTGAGGGAGATTTGGCTACTATTTCTATCAACTTGAACGAGCACGACGTAGAGGTTATCTCGTTGGTTCGTTTTCTCATATCAATAGATAACGACGTATATTCATTACGTAACCCTCTGCACTTCCTAACCCTTAACATTTTAACAAGGGTGCGACTACGAACTTAAACCAAAAATATATTTCAGCTTCCTTCATTCCAAGAATTAACCGCATAAGACTTTTGGTGCTGCCGTTTCTCACACAACGGGAATCCAAAATATTTGCGAAGGTATTTCTGTTGGTTTTGTTTTTGAAGAATTTCATTTTCTTTTCCTTTTTGTTGTTATTCGACGGGATTTATTTTTTCCATGTTTCGTTTTTCCGTTTTGTCCCTTTATTCTGCTCCCTCTGTTCTTTGTTTTTTACTTCCCTTCTTCATTCCCATTTTCTCTCTTTCATACCACTCCTTCGTAACTTGTACTCCTTTTCCTTCTTTTCTGTACCATTTTCTTTCTATCGTTCTGTCCTTCTGTTTGTCACTCTTTCTTTTCTTTCACCCTTTCTTCGTTTCATACATACATATATTCATACACACATATATATACATACATGTATGTATACGTAGATATATATGTATGTATACGTAAATATATATATACATGTATATATAAGTATATGTATAAATGTATATATATCTTTTATTATATTTATCTTATGATATTTACTTTACTTTATATTATACTCATTTATTGTGCTTTTAATTATTAATTTTTCTATATGTGATAGTGGATTTTCATCGATGAGTTCTTGAAAATTGGTTATTTTCCCTAAAACTATATATAAATATATATATATATATATGTACATATATGTATATATATGTAAATACAAAATTATATAATCAAATATATATGTGTGTGTGTGTATGAATGTGTACTAGGATATCCATTAAGATACAGGATTTATCTGCCCATCGTCAGGTTTTGGTTTTTGCCTCAAGGGCAGTCCAAACATCAGGTTTCTTCTCTAATCCGGTTTGTCTGGGGGGGGGGGGTCATCGTTTCAGTCTATAAGATGTAGAGATTGTTCTGGCCTTAATGATTACGACGAACAGGCCTCCGACCAATACACATACGCACATATCGGTCTATTTTGCAGAACCGCTAAGTTACGGGGACGTAAACACACCGGCATCGGTTGTTCACCGATGTTGGGGGGACAAACACAGACACACACACACACACACACACACACACACACACACATATATATATATATATATATATATATATATATATATATATATATATATATATATATATATATATATATATATATATATACATATACATATATATACGACGGGCTTTTTTCAGTTTCCGTCTACCAAATCCACTCACAAGGCTTTGGTCGGCCCGAGGCTATAGTAGAAGACACTTACCCAAGGTGCCACGCAGTGGGACTGAACCCAGAACTATGTGGTTGGTAAGCAAGATACTCACCACACAGCCACTCCTGCGCCTATATGTGTGATACATGTAAACGAATGAAATAAGCTCATTTCATTCGTTTACTTGTATCACTTACACATGTGTTTGCAATCAATTAATAAATAGATATAATTGAATGTTTACTGGCTAATGTTTGTCGATTGTATATCCTCTCCGTTTTCTTATTTGCCTTATATATATATATATATATATATATATATAAACATATGTGTGTGTGAGTTTGTAGGCATGTGTGTGTATTTATGTATATATGTATATATGAATGCATGTATGTATGTATACATAACGCAAAGGAGTAATGATTTTAAATACTGGCAGATACCTTAGAAGCACTCTGATAAAATCCAAACTTGGCTAACCACATCGAATGATAGGAAACGTTTAGAATTATTTAGGATAAACAATTAAACTGTACCCTTCTCTTTGAATCGTAAATCAAAAGTTTGCTTCATTGGATTTCATGTAGAATACAGAATACATTATCAAGGCAAAATAATGAAGAATTTTCTTTTCTTTATATTATATTCCGACACGTGATTTTGCTGAGTAAGTCTTTTAGGATCCTTGCATATTATAATCTTTTGCATTCTCCTCTTAAGTTTAGTATAATAATCTGTTTTCTTCATTCCTAATGAGGTCATACTAAGTTTAATTAAAACCCGGGCTATGCACTTGCCATATTTCACTATTATCTATATTGACTTTAGTCCTAATCGTTTATATTCCCTCGCCAAGTGTATATTTTAGGAACTGATATTTAATACAATAATCTTCAATTTCTTTTACTCACTTTCGTATGAGGTACCCTTGAATTAAACTGTATGAGACTGTTAACTTTTAGGTTTGTATATGTGCTACAAGCAATTCAATTGTTGGCACTCCGTCACTTACGACGTCGAGGGTTCCTGCTCGTGAAATTAACGTGCAAGTGGCTGAGCACTCCATAGACACGTGTACCCTTAACGTAGTTCTCGGGGATATTCAGCGAGACACAGTGTGACAAGGCTGACCCCTTTGAAATACAGGCACAACAGAAACAGGAAGTAAGAGTGAGAGAAAGTTGTGGTGAAAGAGTACAGCAGGGTTCGCCACCATCCCCTGCCGGATCTTTAGGTAGGTGTTTTCGATCAATAAACACTCACAACGCCCTGTCTGGGAATCGAAACCGCGATCCTATGACCGCGAGTCCGCTGCCCTAACCACTGGGCCATTGCGCCTCCACGTCATAAGCAATTCAATATAAACCAATTAAATGCACAAAACTGGCGTGGCTTTGCGGTAAGAATTTTGTTTTCTAATCACCACAACAGAGGGTCGCTTCAGGCAGGTGTTTTTCTGCTATATCCTTGGGCAGACCAAAGCCTTGTGAGTGGATTTGGTATAGGAAACTGAAAATAACTCGTCGTATAATATGTGTGTGTGTGTGTGTGTGTGTGTGTGTGTGTGTGTGCGTGTGTGATTTTGTGTTTGCCCCACCACCGTCTGACAACCAGTGTTGGTTTGTTTATGTTCCCACAACTTAGTGGTTTGGCAAATGAGCCCGATAGAATAAGAACCGGGCTTAAAGCAAATGTTAATTTGACTAAACATTTTTCAAGCCGGTGTCTCATCATGGCTGCAGTCTCATCACTGAAACAAGTAAACATTTAAAAAAATAAAAAATAAAGGATATCGAAAGATCCCAAGACACTTATTCAGCAGAAACACGTGTCGGAATTTAATATAAATAAAATGCTTTTCAATAAATAAATTTTGAAGATATATAACACTTTATTCTTCGGTCTATACACACACACACACACACACACACACACACACACACACACACACACACACACACACACACACACATATATATATACACATATATATACAGATATAAATATACACATCTCTCTCTCTCTCTCTCTCTCTCTCTCTCTCTCTATATATATATATATATATATATATATATATATATATATATAATGTGTGTGTATATGTATATTTATATCACTACAGATACATTAACACACGCACACACGGACACATTCAGACACACGTACATATGCTACCAGCTTATCAAAAAATATATTTATTGGAATATATTGTCACAGATAAACAGAAAATTACAAGATGTTTCAGTCACGCTTGGGACGTCTGCGAGGTTTCTCACTGTGGGTAGGAAGGGGAGTGCACCTTTCCTGTTCTTGGGTGGCAGACATTTTAATACAAATAATAGGCTTTCTATCGGTGCGGGCTGGTGAGGCAAGCAATAGATGGCCGCCATTTTGTAGCCAAACGTGCGGACCAGATATCAGTCAGAAGATGGCTACAACATTCTTTTCCACATTGAAAATAAATCTAAAATCTTTACATCTACTCTCAGATTAAATCCCTATCTTGAATAGTTTCTAAACCTTATTTCTATACACTTATATGTCTATCTGTTTATCTAACCACTCAAAGCACGTCTAAATCTTCTCTAAACAAACAGCGTCTTATGTTTACCTACTTAATCACATGTAAAGCCAGATACTATATGATAGACTATGGAAGATAAGAATCCTTATAAAAATATTTAATTCTGTTTATCAAACAGGAGTTCAAGTACAACACATACGCACGCACACAAGCATATGTACGCACAAACACACACATACGTATATGTATATATATATATATATATATATATATATATATATATATATGTGTGTGTGTGTGTGTGTGTGTGTGTGTGTGTGTATGTGTGTATATATAAACATACACAGGCATATATGCATATACGTTTATACATACAAGCATACATACATATGTACGTACGTCTGTATGTATGTATGTATGTATGTATATATGTATGTATGTATGTATATATGTACGTTTCCCTTCCGCCAATCCTTGTGCAGCGGCAATGACGGGTACCGCTTTGCAGGACATTAGTCGAACATATCGACTACTCTAGTACTTGAAGTGTGGTAATTATTCTCAACGCCTCTCTCAGACGATCCGCTAAGTTGCGGGGATGGAAGGGCATCAGCACCGGTGCGGGTACATACATTCATGTTTGCATACATGCGTATTTACATGCATGCATGCATGCATAAATATATACATACACATATACATACATACATAATACATACATACACAAATACATACTTGCATGCATACACACATACATACATACATACATACATACATACATACATACGTACATAGTACATACATGGAACTGTAAAGATATGTAAAACTTTCCAAAAATTTAGCACATAAATACATATGCATGCATCTAGTCATGAAAATATATACATAAAAACGCATCCATAATACAAACATACAAATCTGCGTATACACTAACACCAAATACTGCACACACACACACACACACACACACACACACACACACATGCACAAATACCTAGATGATGTTGATAAAAGTTCCAATGAAGGAGCCTTGAATATATGTTAAAGTCCGGCTCTTTCTCTATGGACAAGAAATACAGAAATGAAACTGATTGATAACATACATACATACGTATAAACCTACGTAGCGGTTCGGCAAAAACAGCCCCATGAAATAAGTAGCAGTGGTGTGTATCTTCGTATTTAGGGTTTTTGGACTCATGTGATTTCAATTCAGGCGATGCATTGTATTCTTGGACAAAATACTTCATTTTATATTGCTCTTATCCACTCAGTTGGTAAAATTGAAGGACTGGGGAAAGTTTAAACACCAGAGAAACCGGAAAACGGCCCTATGCTCCTTACGGTGTAACGTGGTTAAGGACTGCTGTGTGAAAGTGAAATTATAAAAGTGAATAATAACAATGGGTAATGGAATTATTATTAACTTTTTTTTTGCCTTTGCTCAGTAAGTGTCATTTTCTAATTGCTTCTAATGACTACTATTCCCCTCACACCTTGGTATCAATGTTTTCAAACTGACCTCTTTTCCATTACATTTCAAACGGATTCAGCGCTGAGTTGCTGAAGCGGAAATATCGTTAAAGCAAATATTCTGCTCAAAACCACGGATTCGATTGTCAGTTGATTGACCTTAACCTCTTCGACATGTCTCTTAGCGGTTGACAACATGTGTATCTCTGATCAGGAGCAGATGTAATTCGGTGGCGGGAGCATCAATGCCATGTATTAAAAGAGACTCTGAGGTTTGAATAAATGTAACAAAAGCAAATTTTGAAGGAAATATCAACTATTTTCCATACTTTCTAAGGGTGAGCAAATATAGAAAACAGTTACTATTCAAGAACAAAAAATATCGCTTTAAACATATTCAGCTCAGTACAACAGATTTTCTTGTTAGTTGTTTGACATTAGCCACTACAGTATGTCCCTTAGTGGCTGACAATCTGTGCATATCTGACCATTAGCAGGAGCAGTGGGGGAGCATGATAGCCATGCGTCAAAAGGGATTCTTTGGGGTCAGAATAGATCTAAGAAAAGCAAAGATTTGTAGGAAATATTAACTATTTTTCGTACTTTCTAGGAGTAAGCAAATAGGAAAATAGGAAATAACAGTTGCTACCCAGGGGCAAAACTTGTGTTATACAGTGTAATTTATAAAGCATTTTAGCTAGAAGTATTTTGTAACTTGCAAATCGAACGTGGGTTATTTGAGATTAAAATAATCCTAGAGGTGTTAATTTTTTAAGGCACAAATGAACATGAAGCTATGACAGCCATCAGCCATTCCCATGCGAGTATGATTTGATGACGTGTACCATTACGTACACATTTCGCTCCCTCTGTAGCATAGGCTATCGAGGAATTTCTTCCATAGTTTCAGACTCCGAACTGTCTTTTCTGCTTCACTCCAGTTGGATCACTGTCTTACCCTTTCGGATTTTGCTGCAGTGCATCTTAGTGTTTAAGATATTCTGCTCACGATTGTTAAGTTCCATTCCCAGCGACACGCTGTTTCCTTGATCAAGAAACTTTATTTCACGTTGCTCAAGTCAACTTAGCAGGCAAAAAAATAGAGTAGTACCTGTATTTTGAAGGGCCAGCCTTGTCATATTCTGTCATACTGAATCTTCTTGAGAACTACGCTAAGTGTATGCATGTTTATGGAGTGCCAGCCATTAAGACGTTAATTTCACCTTGCAGGCTGTTGATCGGATCAACTGGAACCCTCGTCGCCGTACCCGATTAAGTGCCAGCATCATAAGTTTCTCCGAAGGACGTTAGTTCCATTTTAGTCCCAGGAGAACGCCTGCTCCAGCTGGTTAGTCGATGCAATCTGCACCACTGAAGATGAGCACAAATAGCTCGAAACTGTACGGTCGGGTGGTACTGGCGTCGACTAATCAGCTGGAAGAGGCGTCCTCCTGGGGTTAAGATGGTAGAAATGTCGGTTCCTACGGAACAACCATGTTGAAACGACGACAAACATTACTTCTCAGTATAGTTACAGCTTTCATCTCTTAGAGAAATTTTCTGACTAGCTAATTTGCTTGTTGCAAAAACGCAGTATCCGATCCCAAAGTAATATTTTTTTTTTTTAAATCTAAAAATATCAACTAGATTATATCTGAAAGATAATAGCTTACACAAAGTAGCCGCCTTCATCTTCCAACTCAGCCTCAAGACGGCCCAGGAACATGGTGCATGTATTTCTCACTGTCCCTGGGAAGGCCTTCGAGTACCGACTTTATCTTGGCTACCAGATAGACCTTCATGCTGCAGACAGAGCGGTTGATGACTTTCTCAACTTCACCTCACATGTTAAAGGCTAAATATGAAAGAAGTTTGACCTGCGGTGAGAATGATTTAAATACAAGGTGTTGCTGAGTAAATTGGTGCATGCATGACGCTGTAGTACAAATCTTGCTTCCAAACCATGTCATCTTCGGTTTAGTCGTACTGCAAGACAACATGGCCCAGTGTCTTCCACTATAGCCCCAGGTCGACCAAAGCCTTGTGAGTAGATTTGGTAGACGAAGACTGAAAGAAGCCCGTCGTATATATGTATGTGTGCGAGTGTGTATGTGTGTAAGTGTGAAAGTGTGTGTGTGTGCCTTTGTTTTTGTATTTGTCTCCCAACAAAGTTTGACAACTGATGTTGGTTTGTTTACATCCCCCTCACCTAGCGCTTCAGCAAAATTAGAAGGGATAAGAACTGGGATCAGTTTTTTTCCAACTAAGCTCTTTAACGTTATTCCCCAGCATGGCCACTGCCAAATGATTGAATCAAATAAAAGAAAGCAAATAAATTTCAACATGAGTTTATAAGAATAAAAGAAAAAACGCGGGAAAATGGTGTGTTGAAACGCATGTAAATAGACGTTTAAACATGATGAATTCTGATAAAATGATGTTCAGTTAAATTAAATATTTAAGAGCGACTTAACAAGGGCCATAACAACAACAACATTATTATATATAAATATTAAAAAAAAAACGATAGTTTTTTAAGAATGAAAGAGAGAAATAAAAAAGTATATATAATAACACACACACACACACACACACACACACATATATATATATATATATATATATATATATATATATAAACACATACACATACATATATGTATACACACACACAAACACACACACACACACACACACACATATATATATATAAACGTGTGTGAGCGTACGTCTATACGTATGCATGTATGTATTATGTATCTATGTATATATAATTGCGAATTAGTGTTTATAAATGCCGTGTGTCAGTCTTTGTGTTTGTGTGTGTGTGTGTGTGTGCGTGTGTGTGTGTGTGTGTGTGTGTGTGCGTGTGTGTGTGTGCGCGTGTGTGTGTGTGTGACTAATTCTGTGAAGGGTACTTCTAAGTGCAGTTATATAGTGGAATAAATGCATTCTACTATAAATACATAATTGAAATAACATTAAGATAAGAACAGAGAGATAATGTATAATCCAAGAACCTTTAAGACCTTGAGAATACATCAGTAGTACATACATACATACATACATACATACACATAACACACACACATATATTTATATATGTATATGTATATATATAAGGTATATGTATATTTATATATATATATATATAAACATATATATATACATACATGCATTCATATACGTATGTATATATATGCATATATATATGTATATACAACATATATATGCGTATTAGTGTATGGATGTATATATACATACATTAACTTATACATACATACATACATACATACATACATACATACATACATACATACATATATATATATATATATATATATATATATACACACATATGTACACTGTGTGCCAGAGCTAAGATGCTTGTAATTAGACAAGAAGCTAAGTCTACTTGGTAGCACGGTTCAAAAGAAATACGTTGAATTATTCGATTCCAGGCAGATGCGGGCCTTTGTCCGACTATCTGGGCCAGTTGTGAACCAGAAACAGTGGACTTTTATGCCAAATGTGATGGTTTGTTGCGTCTCTCAGCAAAGCAGGTGGAGTCTTGAGAGAAACCGATATATTTCCGCTAAAAGATTGATTCTATCGTTAGATGTGTTGTCGATAGGACACAGATTTTGGTGATTGCCGAGCGATTTGTTCCCAACAACCCCTATAACTTCAACCTACAGCTGAGTATAGCTCTTTTCTATGAGCTTTAGCTGAGTACATCTCTGTGTACCTTGGATAAGTGCAGTCAGTGAAACCGATGAGCATAGTTCTGTGTAACTTGGACAAATGTTTTCACGGTACAGATGAGCAGAGCCCTTTGTAGTTGATCGTAGCTCTGCGTGTCTTGGATGCATTCTTTCAATGTACAGCTGAGCAGAGCTGAGCAGAGCTGAGCAGAGCTGAGTTTCCTTTAGCAGAGCACGATCCTGTATAACTTGGCTACGTGCATTAACATCGCAGATGATCGCAGTTCAGTACCCCTTAGAAACGAGCAATCAATGCACAGTTCTACGTGCTATGAATACAGACAACTGAGCACAGCTTCAAGCGCCTGGGATACGCGTTTCACTCCACAACTTGGCACTGCGCTGCGTACCTTGGACACATGCTTTCACAGAATCCAGCTGAGCTCAGAACTGTGTAATCCGGGATACATGCATTCACTGTAGAGCACAGATCTGTGTGCCTTGTTTCAGTATTTCTGTTTTCTACTCTTTTGCCGATATTCGACATAAGTTGTGTGCAATGCCGAAAAAGTGCCATTGTCCGAATGTTCTGCAAATGTACCACTCTTGCGATTTTGGTTACATAATCTACCTGTATCATTCTTTTAATCAATGCGTCTATTCTTGTAGAGATACTTTCTGTATAAACTACCAACAAATAACAATGCTACCATTGTCATCATCGTCATCATCATCATCATCGTCTTAATCGTCGTCTTCATCTTCGCCGTTTTCGTCGTTGTCGACGTCATTTTCGTCTTCTTTGTCGTCGTCGATCCCATCTCCAGCCTCGCCGCCGCCGTCATCAACGATGTCTTCATCATTGTAGTTACCATCATCCTCTTCTTCCTCCCCTTCCCCTTCTTCTTCTTCTTCCTTTTCTTCTTCTTCTTCTTCTTCGTCCTTTTCTTCTTCTTCTTCATCTTTTTCTTCTTCCTTTTCTTCTTCTTCTTCTTCTTCCTTTTCTTCTTCTTCCTTTTCTTCTTCTTCCTTTTCTTCTTCTTCTTCTTCCTTTTCTTCTTCTTTTTCTTTATCTTCTTCTTCCTTTTCTTTATCTTCTTCTTCCTTTTCTTTATCTTCTTCTTCTTCTTCTTCCTCCTTTTCTTCTTCCTTTTCTTCATCTTCTTCTTCTTCCTCCTCTTCTTCTTCCTTTTCTTCTTCTTCTTCTTCTTCCTCCTCCTTTTCTTCTTCTTCTCCTTTTCTTCTTCCTTTTCTTCTTCCTTTTCTTCATCTTCTACTTCTTCCTTTTCTTCTTCTTCTTCCTCCTCTTCTACTTCTTCCTTTTCTTCTTCTTCTTCCTCCTCTTCTTCTTCTTCCTTTTCTTCTTCTTCTTCCTTTTCTTCTTCCTTTTCTTCTTCTTCCTTTTCTTCTTCTTCCTTTTCTTCTTCTTCCTTTTCTTTATCCTCTTTTTCTTCCTTTTCTTCTTCTTCCTTTTCTTCTTCTTCATCTTCTTTTTCTCGTTTTCTTCTTCTTCTTCTTCTTTTTCTCGTTTTCTTCTTCTTCTTCTTCTTCTTTTTCTCGTTTTCTTCTTCTTCTTCTTCTTCTTCTTCTTCCTTTTCATCTTCTTCTTCTTATTATTATTAGTATTATCATCATCATCAACATCACAAACATCTCCATCTTATATCATTAAATGATTGTATTCAGCGTTTAAACATGCCTCCTTGTTTTGTGTATTTAAAATGTCACTCTCTCCCTCTCTCTCTCTCTCGTCTAATGGATACAAACATTCACACAAACATGTGTACGTATGTGTATAAGTATATGTATTTATTTGTATATATATATATATATATATATATATATATATATATATATACACACACACATTCAGACACACACATTACATTCGTTCGTCTACGTACGTGGTGTGTTGTTGAAATGTTCTCTGACTGTGTTTGAACATAAAGTAAATAAAAGATAAATGCACGAGGAAGTTTATCTGTATTACGTACACCACCTCCTCTCATTTGGGTTGGTTACTAACTTGTTTTTATTTATTTATTCGTTGTCGTCGCTCGACAAGTTTAAACATATCTTCTCTCGAGATATTTTTTGCAAATGGCTGACCTATTGCAAAAGTGGTAGGAAGAGTAGACGCTGACTATGAAAGTAGCTACTCTTAAATCTCAGGACGCGGAGATTGCAAACAAAAATATTGTAAAAAACAGCCAACAAGGCCGCCAGCATTAAATACTACATCAACACGAACACCAATATTAACAGAGACGAAGAAGGTTCTTGGGTGTTCGCTCACTCTGCTAGAAATAATAGCCAATGTTTGTTAAATCTCACGCGCAACTGTCTTAATGTCTGGTATGGAACTGAATGGAAGGATATGTTACGTAATATTGAAAGTGGAGGTTGTCTTAATTTTAGATAAGTTTTTTTTTTTTACGGTCGTAAACGAGATGCTTAAAAGTTAGGACGCGTCAGACTATGTTTCATGGTTCTGCACAATCAGGCTTGACCTCATAAGGTCTAAGCAGCGACAACATGAACAACGATAAAGATATTATCGGCATCAACAAACAATAACATCACTAACAACATTAAAAATAAGGGGAGCAAATAACAACAACTGTACTATTGCTAACAAGAATAAATATACCAACAAGAACACCGACACTCCATTGGATAGAAATAACCCAATTTCTCTCAAAACGTACCCCAAGTTAGATAATGTGAACCCTAGGAAAATGGGATGGTCGTGGCAGGAGTGCCTTTGACTACAGCTGGCCTTATGCGGAACAATAACTACAACAATAATAAAAATAATAGCTTCAAATTTTGACGAAAGGCCAGCAAGTTATGAGGGGGGGAATGAGTCGATTACATCGACTTACCCCCAGTACTCATCTGGTACTTATTTTATCGAAGAAGAGGAAGAATGATTATAATAATAATAATAATAATAATAATAATAATAATAATAATAATAATAATAATAATAACATAAAGAGCGACAACGATAAGAAGAGTGAGAGTAATAATAGGGGTAAATCGAAATCAAAACATGAATAATGTTAAAAAATGTCAAGGACTATTGTTAAAATAAGAAGGAAAAGCGACAACAACAATTATAACAGCAACAATAACACGATTGCCTCTGCTAGTTGCTGCAACAATACACACACACACACACACACACACATGTATATGAACATATATATAGATATATATATATATATATGCACACATATACACACACACGTACATGCAGATAGGTAAAAAATGTACCTTATGTATATGTGTGTTTATGTGTTTATATGTGTGCGTATATATATATATATATATATATATATATATATATATATATATATATATATATACATACATATATATACATACATACATACATATATGTTTATGTATCTCTCTCTCTCTCTAAACAAGTAAAAGAGTAAAAGAGAAAGAGTGTATATATATATATATATATATATATATATATATATATATATATATCCACCCTAATAACAGTAGAAATGGCAGTGTGTATAACATCCGTTAACGGCAGTAGAAGACGAGGCGAAAATAGTAGCAGCTGCACAATATCACACGTCTTTGATGCAGAGCTTCCTCAAGATGCAATTGCAAAAGTTCCAGAGACTCCTTGTTGTTGTTGTTGTTGTTATTGTTTAACCACCGGTCGACAAATAAACAGCAATCTCCAGCGTTGGGCTGATAGTATCGTGAAAACGATCGAACGGTTACGTGGTATTTGTGTCATTTCTCCTCCGCTGCTAACGTTTTGATTGCAAATCCCTTCGTAGCCATTTTTTTTTTTTTTGCTACACTTAAGCCAGAGTCTGGCCTAATGTTGATACCCCTTCGTTTTTTTCTGGTACCAATGCCAGCTGCTTCTGGGAAGCATCATCCTCTGGGATCATTGCCAACTGGTTCTGAAACAGCCCTGCCACCCGCTTCGAAGACTACGACATGGTTCTGGTCACCTCGCGACGAGTTTAAGGATAGGTTTTATTAGGAACCAATCAGTTTCGAAACAGTCAGGACATATTTTCGGTTTCTTTGATACGTTGCTTCCAGTTTCATGAAGTCCTGAAAGGGGGTCATACGTACTGCTTTCTTCTTTTGATAAAAGAAAAGCGTTCTATCCATGACCATCAAGTGTTGTAAACAATATAGACATATGTCTATATTGTTTAAGACAACGAACTCGAACCCTGATTTGTCTTTTATATGTTTTCGATTTCCTTGCCATCGATATGAGAAAAAATGTAAACACACATGCGAACATGTGCATGCACATCTGCACACATGTGCGCATATATACGTATGTATGTCATCATCATCTTCATTTAATGTCCATCATCCATGCTGGTATGGGTTGGGTAGTTCGGCAGGATCTGGCCAGTGGGAGGACTGCGTCATGTACCCAATCTCGACTTTGGCAGTGGAGGCACAATGGCCCAGTGGTTAAGGCAGCGGACTCGCGGTCATAGGATCGCAGTTTCGATTCCCAGACCGGGCGTTGTGAGTGTTTATTGAGCGAAAAAAAAACCTAACGCTCCACGAGGCTCCGGCAGGGGATGGTGGCGAACCCTGCTGTACTCTTTCACCACAACTTTCTCTCACTCTTACTTCCTATTTCCGTGTGCCTGTAATTCAAAGGGTCAGCCTTGTCACACACTGTGTCACGCTGAATATCCCCGAGAACTACCTTAAGGGTACACGTGTCTGTGGAGTGCTCAGCCACTTGCACGTTAATTTCACGTGCAGGCTGTTCAACTGGAACCCTCGACGTCGTAAGTGACAGAGTGCCAACATATATATATTTTCGTGATCGATGAAATTTAGTTCCATGTTGGAACCGTATCAGTATGAATGTCCTTTGGAGCTAAATGCTTTTGCTCTAGGTACTTCATGACACCACGATGCCAATTTCTTTCCATTTTCAAGTGGAGTCGCTACTAGTTACTTTTGAAGTCTTCTTTGAACAGTTAGATGTCCGTTTATGTGAAAACAAGCAACGTAGTTATTTATAAGAAGGGCTGAGATCTATGCATGCAAGAGTTTACAGCTCTAGCAGCAGTCTTTCATAGTCAACTTACTACCTTTGTATCCCACTCGAAGTACGGATACCAGGAGAAGATGTCTTGTGTATTATACATGATACGAGCACTCAAAGAGTTAGACAACAGCAAAGAAAGATACATAAAACTAATGTAGTCCTTGGTATTCCTGAAAAAAATATGGGATCAAGACAGCTGTCGAAAGCATTTTCGTAAATTTATCCTAATCGTCTGTTCTTGTTTTCACACTTTTAGATAGTCCTTATTTCATTTGCTCTGAGTAATATAAAGCCTTCCTTTCATAAGTTCAAGGTCACTCTGGAAGTTGAAAAAAATACTGAATAGTTGTATTATATATGATGCATGAACGCCAGGGAAAGATGTCTTGTGTATCACATATGAAACACCAGGTATGCAACGGACTAAGATGATGCGTTGGAAATCGAAGGGCAGATGACTACTATATCCAGCAGTTATACAAGCAATGGCACTTTTATCTCTTGTTGTTAGTGTTGATGTTAATGAGTTTCAGGTTATTTCTAAATGATCACATCTATGATCAAAAGCATTCCAACCATAACCACCTTGTCGATTTTTCTATGTACATACAAAAAAGCCCAGCACCGTAATCTCTAACGCTGCTTTTTCTAAGACGACGGAACGGGCTCGATTATAGGGAGATTTTGTTGCTATTTCATGCAGGTCAGATGACCACATAGAAGCCACCTAGTTGTTTTAGTCTCCTTGATGTTCTTTAGTTTAACTGAGTAGCACAATGTTCAAGAGCATCTAAACTGTGACCGTCCACTCTATATTGCCACGTACGAACACAGAACTCAGTAGAATAATTCTTTAACGGTTCCTCTTCTCAGACGATGAGGAAGGATTTTCATTGGAAGCAGATTTGGCAGGTATTTCTAGTAGATCAGAGACACCACCCTGATGTTTGGACGCAAACCAAATCTGACTGAGAAACCGTATAATCGAGAGCGTTCCAGCACTGCTATCCCGCCTGTTTTTCTACGCACGTACTGGGAATCCAGCACGATAATCACCACAGTTCATTTTTACTAAGACGACGAAAAAGTGGTGGAGGGTTCCATTGAAGGGAGATTTTGCTGCTATTTCTAGCAAGCTGAAACGGCCACACGATCCTCCATCGTTCGCTCATAATCGTAAAGGTGATGAAAAGAGGCGAGGTTGGCGGAGTAAAATTGTGGGGGCTAGGGGAAAAGAACATCGTATGATATGATGGCAGTGAACGACCGACAATCTCGTGGGAGCACTGTTCGTTGTAAATTACGATAGAAGGAACAGTAAGATATATACATACACACACAAACACAAACACAAACTCTCTCTCACACACACACACATATATATATGGATATACATATGTGTGTGTATGTGTATATATACATATATATATATGTATATACACACACACATATATTTGTATGTGTATGCATGTGCGTGTATGTGTGTGTGTGTATATATATGTGTGTGTGTGTGTGTGTGTTTAATGTATGTAATGTATGTATATATAGACATGTCTGTAGGTGGTGGGTAGTGGTTTGTAGCGTGCTTGCTGGTTAGTAAAGCTTTGCCCATCGAGCAGATTGCCTTTTTTAGACGCACACAAGAATGTATTTAGATGTTTTTGAGCTTTTTCTTTATTTTTTCCTTTTACTAAAATAAAAAAAAAAGTATTAACTGCAGCTGCAAAGTACCAGCGTACAATGATGCTAGTGTAGTCGAACTCGAGATGTACAGGGTGACCCATAAGTAGTTTTACAGTTTATCGTTTATGTTCTATTTGTTTGTTCTTGATATACACAAGTATTGGTTGCAAGGTTTTGCACAAGGCCAGCAAGAGATTAAGTCGAAAGCATTTATCTCAGTGCTCAACTGGTACTTATTTTATCGATCGCGAAAGGATGGAAGGTAAAGTCGACCTCGGTCGAATTTGAACTTAGAAGATAAAGATAGACGAAACGCTGCTAAGCATTTTGCCAGCTCTTCGCCTTATATGTGCAAATATTGAACAATGATCTTTGGCTCGTCAGCAATAATGCTGAACACTTCCTTTTATTATATCGAGGGAAGCGCTCAAATTCACTTTATTACCAAGATATGGAAATGACGTCACATAGTTTAGGCTTTTCCCATCAACCTGTATAGGAGAGTCAGAAAAATTGTGAACTGCTGGCCTTTGCTTGACACCTCGAATTTGTTTAGGCGTAGGGCAAGCTTGGTGGATTACTTCCGTTTTCTTTATGCTGATGATGAAACCGAAGGCTTTACATGCAGCAGAAAACCGGCCAAGAAGTTCCTGAGCTTCCTCTAAGAAGGTTGCTATTAGTGTAGCATCAAATGCAAAAGGTAGCTCACGAATGATACTGGTGCATCGCAGCGTTCCGGCTTTGAAATGCTGATGATTGAACAGTCCACCACTTGTTCGAAACTGGAAGTTGGCACCTCTTTGCATGTCGCCAAAAACATACCTCAGCATCACTGAAAAGAAGAGTGCAAGCAATATAGGGGCCATAATACAACCTTACTTTGTGCTGTTTGTAACGTCGAAGGAAGCCGAAGATTCCCTACCGGACACGACAGCAGCCTTCATTCCCTCATGAGAGGAGATAACATTTAACATCTTGTGAGATATACCAAATTTTTGGTATAGTAAGGTCAACGAATATCAAGAACAACTTTTGATATGCCTCACGTGCCTTCTCCGTGACCTGTTGGAAGGATAAGATCATGTCGATAGGGTCACGATTAGAGCGAAGTCCGGACTGTGATTCTGGAAAGATATCATTTACAACGTGTTTGATGATCCTGTCGAGAATGAGTCGAGCAAGAATCTTACCAGCAATAGATAGAAGCGATATTCAACGATGAAAATCACAGACACTTCTGTTTCCTTTCTTTTTATACAGATGTTGGATTGAGGTATCTTTGAAGTCCTGTGGTACACGGCCTACCTTCAAGATGTTTATGAAGAGGTCATGGAGTTTCTTAAAAAGCTTCTGTCCACCATGTTTGTAGATTTCGGGAGGGATAGCATGCTTGTCAGGTGTTTTACCAGAAGAGATCTGCTTAATAGAGATTACTACTTCCAGGAAGGTTGGCTCCAATTCACACACTTACTGCTCATGATTAGAGATGCACATATTGTCAGCCATCAAGGGAGATTTTCGAGTGGTTAAGGTCAAGCAAATCTGTGGGATTGAGCAGAATATTTGCTATAACGATATTTCTGCTTCAGCAATCAGTACTGAATCTGTCAGCAATGGAATGGAAAATAGGTGAGTTTCAAAACATTAACTTCCAAGTGACAAAAGCAAAGTTTAAAGGGAATAGTAGTGATTTCTTTTGATTTCTTGAGAGAAGCAGATAAGAAGTAACACTTACGATCAAACACAAACAAAAATAGTAAAAATTTTGTTACATAGTGCGTTTTATTAAATTGATCATTGTTTTCGAAATTACTCTACACAAAATCGCTGTAAGACAAGAGAAATATGGCAACAAAAAATTTAATAAGGTACAGTTCTTCTCACCAAGCAGATCTACAGTCAAGGGAGTTACTGTGATTTCCATACAGTCTGATTTCTTCAGATTTCTTCTTATTTTTGTGCTTTTGTTACTATTGTTTCCCTCTTCGTTGTGGCTAGGACCACGTTATCAGATTTGTTGTTTACGTTATATTTTTCTAATCTTTTTCTTTTATATTAGGATCGTGAGATACGATACGAAAAAAAGGTTAGGGTTTTTTTCTATATTCGATTAGAATTGTGTTAACCTCATAAAGAGATCAGAATTGTGTTAACTTCATGGGTGGTTTCATCCAAGAAAATGCTGGTTCAACACCCAGTATTTTTTGGGGGGTGGGGAATACTTTCCTCAGAATAATAAGTGTATATATATATAAAAACATATAGTTTATATTCATGTAAAAGAAAAAAAAGTAACAGATTTGGAAGTTAATAATTGTTTATTATTAACAACAATTTAATCATCATCCCTTACAGCTGTTTCAATCAATACTTTGTAAATGTTAAGTAAATATTAAATTTATATGGCCTGAGCATAATATCTTCAGAGGAGAAAAAATATACCATTGGATGTTTTATATGTGTTTAAGGATTCATTATAGCAGATTGAATGAATCCATAAAAACATATATAAAACATCCAAGGGTATATTTTTCCGCTCTGTAGATATGCTCAGGTTATATAAATTTAATATTTACTTAATATTGACTGAGTATTAATTGAAACAACTGTAAGGGATGATGATTAATTTGCTGTTAATAATAAACAATTAACTTCCCAATCTCCATTTTCTTTCTCTTCTTTTTTATATGTATAAAAGAAAAAGAAAATGGAGAAATTGTTATGCAGACATCAATTTATTGAACAATATCAAGCTCGTTAGATCCTACAATAGTTTCCATACCCAATTAAATCAAATTAGAAAAGATAAATTAAAGATTCATATTGAATATAGTTAACTGAACATTTCGTCAGGGTCAAAACTTGATAGAGAAAGGAACCACGTCGCAATGTGTTGATATATCATTGGTAAACTCAGCATTAAATTCAGATTTGTGAGTTTATGCATTCTAATAATTTTTTTTAACCGTTACTTGTGTATATGCAATTTCGTTTTAATGTATTTGCGTGTGTGCGCGCTAATGTGTTGAAAAACAAAGAATCAGCATGATAGTTTCGATACAGTTAATCGTAATTAAAAACATTTATCCCTAATTATCATTATTACTTGTGAGAGTATTCAATGTCAGCTAAGTTTCTAATTCCTCCAGAATTATATTGTAAGTCGCCTTGTTAAAATCTCTAGTATTACAAATTGATTTTTTATTATTTTCATAATTTAAAACATAAATTACAATTACTTATGTACCACATGACCATGACGTAATTCAGGATGTTTACATAATATGGTAACGAATGCTGACAGCCTTTTAAGAGGCATTTATATCCTTGAAATGTGGAGGCGTAATGGCCCAGTGGTTAGGGCAGCGGACTCGCGGTCGTAGGATCGCGGTTTCGATTCCCAGACCGGGCGTTGTGAGTGTTTATTGAGCGAAAACACCTAAAGCTCCACGAGGCTCCGGCAGGGGATGGTGGCGAACCCTGCTGTACTCTTTCACCACAACTTTCTCTCACTCTTACTTCCTGTTTCTGTTGTGCCTGTAATTCAAAGGGTCAGCCTTGTCACACTGTGTCACGCTGAATATCCCCGAGAACTACGTTAAGGGTACACGTGTCTGGAGTGCTCAGCCACTTGCACGTTAATATCACGAGCAGGCTGTTCCGTTGATCGGATCAACTGGAACCCTTGACGTCGTAAGCGACGGAGTGCATATCCTTGAAATAATGTATATAC
>NC_142954.1:21450007-21452507 GCF_046866305.1 Octopus bimaculoides | reverse complement strand
ATTATTGATGTGAATATGAATTCATAGTCTAGATATGTATGTATGATTGTATATATGTCTGTATGTATGTCTGTATGTTTGTTTGCATGTATGTATGTATGTATGTATGTATGTAGTGGAGGCGCAATGGCCTTTTAAGAGGTATTTATATCCTTGAAATGTGGAGGCGTAATGGCCCAGTGGTTAGGGCAGCGGACTCGCGGTCGTAGGATCGCGGTTTCGATTCCCAGACCGGGCGTTGTGAGTGTTTATTGAGCGAAAACACCTAAAGCTCCACGAGGCTCCGGCAGGGGATGGTGGCGAACCCTGCTGTACTCTTTCACCACAACTTTCTCTCACTCTCATTTCCTGTTTCTGTTGTGCCTGTAATTCAAAGGGTCAGCCTTGTCACACTGTGTCACGCTGAATCTCCCCGAGAACTACGTTAAGGGTGCACGTGTCTGTGGAGTGCTCAGGCACTTGCACGTTAATTTCACGAGCAGACTGTGCCATTGATCGGATCAACTGGAACCCTCGACGTCGTAAGCGACGGAGTTCCAACAACCCCCCTCAGATTCACACACTTATTGCAGTGGTCCTTCAGTTTTTCTAAACCCTGTAAAAGAACTCGGAAAGTTAGGCTTCCAAACAAGCCTTTCGTGATACCCTTAAAACCAGGAAATTTTCACCACACCCTTGTAAATGTGTGTGTTACCGTACGCATAAAAATATTGTAATACCAAAGTATTTTTGGAATTAACACGTATACAGTTTCGATGGCGAATGAAACATAATCTACCTTACCCGATTTGTCAGTCCTTATGCCTAACGAGTGGTGGATATTAAAACGACAAACAACTTTCGTAGTTCTTATATTCTCAAAATCACGTCACAGCTTACTAACTGCCTGCCGAGACACCAACCGGGAAACAGCTTGTAAGCTATAAAGTTAAGCATTTTGTTAATTTGCAGAGGGTGATATAATATGCTTATTAGTTGTTGTTTGACAACCATTAGGTAATTAATTATGTTGCAACACAGCAGGAATATTATTCTATAATGCTTATAAAGTGTTGAGTCTTCGCATGTGAAATGAAGCTCGGGGAGAGTGATTATACCATAATAGTTCTGTACTAATAAGTCATGGAAGCTGTTGTTGGCTGCTACTGATAACGAATGTCCTCATGGTTGTGTTAAAAGCAATTGTCAGGTTCCTATTTAGTGGGCCAAGGATGCCCGAAGATATAATTTGTATAGTTTCTTTTTGATTGTTTTGTTTTCGGGCGTCAGTGGGCGGCTGAGGTCCGGGGTTCCGCTTTAGGGAGTCCTTATAGAGTTTATGAAATAGTTCACATCGGCCTTGCCCTTCAGATAGTTGTTACCACAGCATGCTACTAATGTGTGTGTGTACGTGTATATATATATATATATATATATATATATATATATATATATATATGGCGGAATTTACGAAAGAAACAACAGACGAAGACAGGTGGTGTAAACAACAAATGGATGTATTAGTTTAACGCTCGGGAATAGAGAAAGTCTTTGACGTTTTAAGCTACGCTCTTCAACTGAAAGGAACACAGAAAGAAATAAGGAGAGAAACAAGGAGAAAACAAATATAAATGTAGTCGTCAACGATCTATCTATCTATCTATATATATATATATATATATATATATATATATATATATATGTATATGACGGCCTACTTTTTTCTTTCTGTCAACAAATCCACTCACAAGGCTTTGGTCGGTCCGAGGCTATAGTATGAGACACTTGTGCAAGGTGCCTTGTAGTCTAACTGAACCCGGAATCATGTGGTTGAGAAGCAAGCTTCTTACCACACAGCCACACCCGCGCCTATATATCAGTATTATACCTGCTCTATACCACCCCAGAAATACATCTTCTCTAGAAATTTTGGGCCTAGTGACAAAATTTGAAACCAATATTATATCTACTCAGTTTTCTGCCTACAATTGCTTTTCGGCATTCTGAATGAATTCGGGTCAAGAAGTGTTATAAAATTCTGTGTAACAGCATACAATGCAATCCTATTCATTTGAAAATCTTACTGGAAATTTGGTCTTGTTTTTCTTGCTTGTGTGAATGGCTGTCACAGCTGCAGGTAGCTGGACCTACGTAATGGTGGAAGAGACAATGTTTGGGCCACCTCTACCAAGAATTAAGCGAATAGTGTTCTTCCTTAACAAAAAAAAAAAAAACTTGCTTAGTCACAAGATTCCAGACCGAAGCCAGTTCCTGCAACGAAAACTGCTAACAACGCGAAATAAGCCTTATGCCGCCTACATGTAGATTAGCGACCGAATGCCTCCAACTCGTACAGTCTTAAAACCGCACTGATTCTTCGTTAGAGCAAAAAGTGGACACATATGCGCGCGCGCGTACGCACACACCAACAACACATACATGTAGATGTATGCGTGGGTGTATACGGACACGTGTGTACATATCTTGCATATATAACATATATGTAAATAACAGTAAATTT
>NC_142954.1:21422507-21437507 GCF_046866305.1 Octopus bimaculoides | reverse complement strand
CATGCCTGCATGTGCATGCATACAGAAATGCATACATACATACATATATACATGCATAGGTATGTCCTGTAGCCCTTTGCCATTTCGTGTCCGCGGTTTCCTTCTGATGCTGCTCTCGTGCACCAAGAACTGTCATCGCTTATTAACTGTATCAACTTACTTTGTAAGCTGAGATATTTTCCAAATGAATTCGCTATTTGCTTATTGCTATTTACATTTTTATACCTACATCCATATATACACACACACACACACACACACACACACACACATACACACACACACACACTTATATATATATATATATATATATATATATATATATATATATATATATATACATACATATATATATATATACATACATATATATATATATACATATATATATATATATACAAATATATACATATATATACAAATATATACATATATATATATATATATATATATATATATATATATATATATATACAAATATATACATATATATATATATATATATATATATATACATATATATATACTTATATATATATATTTATATTTACATATAGATATTTATATATGTAAATCATGCATATATATGTGTGTGGGTATGAGTGTGCATGCATGTATGTGCGTGTATATGAATATATATGTCTATATGAATGTATGTATATATATATATATATATGTATGTATATGTGTATATATACATGTATATATATGTATGTATATATGTATATATATATATATATATATATATATATGTATATATGTATATATATATATATATATATGTATATATATATATATATATATATATATATATATATATATATATATATATATATATATATATATATATATATATGTATGTATGTATTTATGTATGTATATATGTACGTATGTATGTATGTGTGTGTATGTATGTATGTGTTTTTATACGTTCGTAGTTTTAAATCGATGTCAAAGCCTTCTCATAGAAACTTATTTATCGCTAACCTATCCGCCATCTTTCTTTTTTGGAGAGTGAAATTTCTTTATTTATTCTTTTTATTATCTGATACGTGTTTTTTTTTTCTTCTTTATTTTTCTTCTTCCTTTTCTTTATCTTTTTCTACTTCTGACTTCACGTTTTTATTTTATATATATATATATATATATATATATATTTTACTTTCATCGTTGTTATGTATATTTTATCCTTAAATTTATACTCGTTGTACGCGATGCAGCACTAGCAACAACAACAACAGCTGTATCATTATTATTATCAATATTATTATTATTATTATTATTATTATTATTATTAGTAGTAGTAGTAGTAGTAGTAGTAGTAGTTGCTGTTCTTTTTATTTTTTCAAATCTGCAATTATCGCAGCGTTTTTGCTGACCTTTCTGTAAACAATGCAACGCAACGCACATCAACGTTTTAGAGTTTATGTAGTTTATGTGTTCTTGTTGTTGCTTTTCGTTTGCGTTTGTTTTTTGTTTTGTTTTCTTTTTTTTTATATTTTACGTTTGAGTACATTTGTTGTTGAAAGTTGGTATGTGTGTAAGTGTTGTGCATATGCGTGCGTGTGTGTGTGTGTGTGTGTGTGAGCGTGTGCGTATGAATATGTGACTGTGTGCGTGTGTATGCATTTATATGATGCGTGCGTTTCTTTCAACCCGTTATCAACAGCTACATTTTATGTACATATGTGTGTGTGTGTGTGTGTGTGTGTGTGTGTGTGTGTGTGCGTGTGTAAACATATATCTGTACACATGCATATATATATATATATATATATATATATATATATATATATATATATATATATATACGTATGTGTGTATTTACATGTATACATACAGATGCACGACATGTGGTTAAATTCAAACATAAACATATAGAAACACATATACAAGCGTATTTACACAAGTATACATGTGTGTATGTGTGTGTGTGTGTATCTTTGTACGTGTGTGTGTGTATGTGTGTGTATGGAAATAAGTGCATTTATATGTATAAAAATATATATCTGCAATATATATCAATATACATATATATATATATATATATATATATATATATATATATATATATATATATATAAGCACATACAGACATATATATAAACTGATGATGACATATATGTGTGTATGTGTGTGTATGTAGATATGTATGTATATACACACATCCATATATATATGCATTATATATATTTGTATATATATATGCATACACACACACACACACATATATATATATGTATATATATGCATATATATACATACATATATACGTACATACATACATACATACATATACATATATATATATATAAATGTTAAATTATTTATTTTACTACAAGAGGACGTTACCCTCAATCTGATATATTAACGTTTCGGCCTTGTGCCAATGTTAGGGAACTATTTTAAATGCTAAATATCACAACACTTCAACACTTCAACAAGATAAATCCAGTCTGTTACCCTATCCTGTGTGTTATACTAAACAGACAAAATACACCTGTTTTGTAAACCTCATATTCAACCATCATACGCGCCACGTCGTAAAACGCAGTCATTGAAGATTTTAGCAATGATCTCTCCGCTTGTTCGATGAACTCCTTTTAAATTTTGCGGCAAAACATCCTCATGAAATGATGGACACTTTGCTTAGCCATCACATCACATGACTTTGTAGTAAGACCATACGTTTGCTAATATTTATAGCAGTCTATGTAGTCAGCTGTAGACATGGATGCCCACCCGTCTTTCTCATTATTGACAGTGAGCAGAATTGTTACTACTTCGAACCAAATGCCTGGTGGCATTTCATTTGGCTCTCTACGTTGTGAGGTCAAACCCTGCCGAGCTCAGCTTTGCCATTCATCTCTGGCAATTATTGGGGATGATGTAATCGACACGTTCCCTCTCCGCAAAAATTACTGGACTTGAATTTTGCAACGGTCCAACGTCTCTTTTAAGGGCAGTGTTGTGATCACGGTCATTGAAACATCACGAAAACCGGGCAACTGGCTTTATGAGTCCTTGAGTTCAAGGAAAACAAATGTAGTCACGAGCAACCATGAACCTCCCTGAACCATCATCCTTTGACCAAGATATACACCGAGGATGTGATGTGACATCTCGTGAGATACAAAGCTGCAGCATACAATATTACTGGTCTGCTAACTGGAGCAAGGCGAAATGAATGGCCTTGCTCAAGGAAAAAACAAGCCACCTCGGCCAAGAATCGGACCGACAACTGTACGATCGTGAGCTCAACTTATTCTCCACAAAGCTACGAACCTTCCCTTTACTATTTTCAATAAAAATGAGTGGATATATGGGATATATAGTATCATACATACAAAACAAAGGATGATTATGACTGGCATATATACATTTGCCCAAGGTGTTACACAATTAGACTGAACTTGGAGCCATCCTTCTTAACACACAACCACGCCTGCGCCTACATAAAGCTAAGAAATTAAAATTTATTTGAAAGATTTTTAACTACCGCCAAAATGTCAATTTATAAATTGGCCAAAATTTTAGAAAAAATGGTAAAGAGCCTCTTTGGTCATGAATTGCCTCGAAAGTTTCCCTCCGATGCACAAGTCTGGACAGGACTGAGGCTACGTCTTTGCTTTAATTTACCTAGAAGATTTGAAAAAATAGAAAATTACCACCATTGTATGATCTGGAGTATTCTCCGCAAGACCAATATATAGGGGTCTTAACTGCCCTTAACTGCTGTCCAGGCATATTTCAGAAACTGCACATATTACAAAATACAATCAAATTATCAAGAAGATATGTTACTGTTATTAAAACAATTATTTAATACTTTGTTACTATCAACATATTATCTAAGACTTCGTATTTGTTAACAGTGTTTCCTAAATTTTTACTGAAAACATTTATTTTAGTGGCATTTGTAACGAAAATAATATATATATATATATATATATATATATATATATATATATATATATATATATATATATATATATATATATACTCACATATATATTTACATATCTATGCATACATATAAACATCTAAATAAGTATAAATATATAAATACATATATACATATGTATGTGCATACGTATGTATATACATATGTATGTATATATGTATATACATCTATATGTATGTATAAATATACACAAATATACACACACGAAGATATATATATATATATATATATCTGTAAAAATATGTAGCCATCATAAAACTCCGGTATGTAGCCATGATTAAACTCCGAGTTTCGGATGCTGGGGGCGGAAACACACGCCGTCATCTCTTCAGTTATCTGGCAATTCTTTTGTTGTCTTTTCTCTCTCTCTCTCTCTCTCTCTCTCTCTCTCTCTCTCTATATATATATATATATATATATATATATATATATATATATATATATCACCTCATTAAAACACACAAGAATAGCAACACGATCCAGATTAGACCCATCGTCTCCAGCTTGGAAGTACCTCTATATAAAATATCCTGGTTACTTTCTTACATTCTGAAACCCATACTCCCCACCTTTTCTGGACACGTCAAGAACTCCGACGTGTTGTCCCTTGTTCGTTTCTTTTTGAGGTGTCCTCTCAGAGAGGCGCCGGAGAGGGCTAGCTGTATGTCTCGCAAAAAAAAAAAACCAATAAGGGACAACAATCAATGCACACTAACAAACTGTCCCATCCGTGACACAGATTTATGCCAACTGCTAACCATTCAACTTCAAATTACAATTGTTAATTGTTGGAAGTCAGGTAAACTCAGATGTGCATATATTGTTATCGTATAAAGTCGAAGTTCAATACGAACATTTTGAACTCTTTATCTTGTGGTAGATAACCGATTACCTTAAATTTGAAGCCATTAAGTCTTTAAACATTACTTGACTGAGTTTAGTCTTTCGATTGGCTCCATGATGGGGTACTACCTTCAAAAATTTAATTGATCAAACTGACCACATATGCATTTCAATCTGACTTTTATTTTATAGATCTTAACTTGATGAACAGCTAACTTTGAGATGTAGTGATACACAATGCTCAATTTAACAACAAATGTAAACACATGCACACAACATATTAGTTCCAAGAATGACTGTGGTTGAGAAGTTTGCTTCCCAACCACACGGTGCCACATTTATTCCCTCTGCATGGTACCTTGGATAGCGTTTTCTTCTATCACCCTAGGCTAATCACAGACTGGTGACTGAATTTGGTAGATGGAAACTGCAGCCTTTTCATCAGTAAATGACCGAAAACCTTGTTTATAAAAACACTTGTTTGCTTCATACTGTATGTATGACTGTAGGTCATAACTGCCGAGCAACGCCGGGTCGCATTGCTTGTATGCATTTATGTATGTATGTATGTATGTATGTATGTATGTATGTATGTATGTATGTATGTATGCATGTACATACACACGAGCATGTATACATACTCAGTTGTATATACACAAACATACAAATGTTTGTTTTTCTCTGCATAGGAGTACAATTCTTGTAATTAACTTAGTAAATGTGAAAATGATCGAAAAAAAGAAATTCATACGCGGAATATGATCTCTCATTCATAAATACACCCTTACTATGTTACCATTCGGTTTATAAAATCATGAATCCATACAATCACGCATACATACCTTCCTACATACGCATATATATCTTATAGTATATATCATATTATATGTATCGTAATATATATATATATATATATATATATATATATATATATATAAGCAATGTTAATTCTCTAAATGAAGTATTAACAGTAACTGCACGATAAAGTGTAGTATATTGCCACTTAAGTGTGGCTGACCCCTAGGGGTGGATGTTACTGTTGCTTTTAGCCCCAGGAGGACATCTCCTCCCTTGGCAAACAGGACACAGTCGTGTGTCGATAAGCCAGCTGGAGGAGATGTCCTCCTGGGGCTAAAAGCAACAGTAACATCCACCCCTAGGGGTCAGCCACACTTAAGTGGCAATATACTACACTTTATATATATATACATATATATTCCGCCGAGGTCTACTTTGGATTTCATCCTTTCGGGGTCGATAATTTAAGTACCAGTTGCGTACTGGAGTCGATCTAATTGACTGGTCCTCTCCAAAAACTTTGGGCCTTGTGCCTAGAGTATAAAAGAATATTCAAATCGGTGAGGAGCTGGCAGAGTCGTTAGCACGCCGGGCGAATCGCTTATCAGTATTTCGTCTGTCTTTACGTTGTGAGTTCAAATTCCGCCGAGGTTGACTTTGCTTCTCCTCTTTTCAGGGTTGATAAATTAAGTACCAGTTGCATACTGGTATCGATCTACACGACATGCCCCCCCCCTTCCCCAAAATTTCGGGCCTTGTGCCTCGAGTAAAAAAGAATACACACACATATATATATATATATATATATATATATATATATATATATATATAATCATAAATATATAGGGATTGACAGTAACCTGCTTCTCCAACATACTGAGAATTCAGAAATAGCAGCCAAAGAACTACTGATTCCAAAACTACAAATTATTACTCTAAATTGATAGCGATATTTTTGATACACACAGAACAAAAAACAGTAGAGAAGAGTAAAAAAAACTTGCCTTTAGTTAATTTAGTACGATCGTTTCACAGTTAAGAGCAAAGAATACTCTATTCTGATCTTCAGCTAAATATTCTAATAAATTTGTTAATGTCTAAATAACTCACGTTAATTTTGACCATGCGACATCAATACCACGTGAGGAAGACGTTAAGAAATTTATCGGCCAGTGATATATAGGTACCTATATATATATATATATATATATATATATATATATATATATATATATATATATATATATATATATATATATATATATATATATATATATATCTATATATATATAATTTTATTCTTTTACTTGTTTCAGTCATTTTGACTGCAGCCATGCTGGAACACCACATTTAGCTGAACAAATTGACCCCAGGACTTATTCTTTGTAAGCCTAGTACTTATTACAACAATATCTGTTTCAACATTACGATTTCACATCAAAAATCTTGCAAAACAAATATATAAACGGAATATATATATATATATATATATATATATATATATATATATATATATATATATATATTTATATATATATAAATATATATATATATATATATATATTATTAAAATGTGAGAGTTTTACCCCCTAACCATTACCGGTTTGCTCCCAGTTTGGTATTCAAAATATGTTATTCAACAGTTAACATATGAATCCAAGTTCTTATAAGATAAGAAATTATAGGAATATTCCGTAGGATAATTCTGAATGTATTCCCTTAATCTTACAGTTTTCCTGGAGTACCGAATATTAACAATATGATGGTGCATACTTTTTCTTGTTTGACCCAAGCAACATAATCCGGTCTGTTATGCTTAGACTTCACAGATGTTTCGGTGGGAATACATGTATGTATATATGTAATTGTGAATGAAACTATATACTCATATTTACAGTGGTACCTTGTGCACGTGTTTTCTACTGTCTCCTCGGCTCGACCAAAGCCTTGTGAGTGGATTTGGTAGACGGAACCTGAAAGGAGCCCATCGTATGTATATGTCTGTGTGGGTGTCTTCGTGCCTGTGCTTGCTCCCCACCCGAACGTCGCTAGATAACCGGTGTTGGTGTGTTTACGTCCCCGTAACCTGGCGGTCTGGTAAAAGAGACCGATAAAATGAGTAGAAGGTGTCGATTTGTTCGACTAGAAAACACTTCAAGGCAGTACTCCAGCATGGCCGCAGTCAAAAGGACTGAAACAAGTAAAAGAATAAAAGAATAAAAGAATATATATACAAACATACATACATACACACGAGCATGTATACATACTCAGTTGTATGTACATAAACATACAAATGTTTGTTTTTCTCTGCATAGGAGTACAATTCTTGTAATTAACTTAGTAAATGTGAAAATGATCGAAAAAAAAAACTCATACGCGGAATATGATCTCTCATTCACGAATACACCCTTACTATGTTACCATTCGTTTTATACAGTCTCAGATCCATACAATTATGCAAACATACATTTCTACATACGCATATACAGGGGTTGAACAAAATAATGGAAACACTTTAAAATTTCAAACAAATTTACTTTAATATGGAGTAGGACCGCCTTTGACAGTAATTACAGCTTGAATTCTACGAGGTATGGACTTATACAAAGTCTGAATTGTTTCCAAAGGAATTTTTGTCCATTCTTCAGCTAAAACAGTCTCTAGTTCTTGTAGTTGTGATGGTGGCGGATATCAACTCCTTACTTGTTTTTCTAAAATGCACCCTAAATGTTCAATAATATTGAGATTTGGGGTCTGTGGTGTCCAGATAAGACGTTCAACTCCACTAGAATGTTCTTCGTGCCTTTCAGTAACAACTTTAGCTGCGTGAATTGGTGCATTATCATCCTGAAAGATTGGACTTCCCTCCGGAAACAGTTCCGCAAGCATAGGATGAATTTGACCAGATAAAACGCTTAAATAGTCTTGACTATTAATTCTGCCGTGAAGGGAAACAATTGGGCCGGCGGATTTCCAAGATTACCCCACCTCCTTCCTCCAGATCATCACAGATCCTCCTCCATGTTTAACAGTTGGAAGAAAGCAGTCTGGGTCAAATGTTTCTTTTTGCTGTCTCCACACGTATATTCGGCCGCTGGACGGAAATAATGTAAAGGATGATTCGTCTGAGAAAATAACATTTTTCCACGGCTCGAGGGCCCAATTCTGTAGGGTTTTACTCCACTCTAAATGCTTTGCATCGTTTGTTTTTGTAAGTAGTGGTTTCCTGATTGCAGCCCTCCTGTGAAATCCGGCTCTATGCAGCTCCCGGCGAACGGTTTTTGTGGAAACTGGGTTCTCTAAGTGGTCATTAAGCTCCGCACTCATTTTAGGAGCTGTACTTTTGTGATCCTTTCTAACAATTCGCATAAGAGTCCGACGGTCCCTATTTGAATGTTTTGGTTTTCTTCCGGAGTTTTGTTTCGACGAGGAGGTTTTTCCTTCTTTCAATGGTGGAGCATTGTATCTTTGATAGAAACCATCTCCATTTTATAGGAACAATTAAGAAATTAAAAATAGAACGGCACATTAAACATACACACATTTATGGATATCGATTATAATTTGTGTATTTCGTTTTGTGATGCCTAACTGACAGTATGAATAAGCTTCAAAGAAAAAAAGCAAATCGGCCAACTGTCTCACATATTACAAACATAATCTGTATGCGGAAGAGTAAAAGTATGCAAAACTTTTTCCAAGTCTACAAAGTGACATTTTCGTTATCTTTATTCCAAAGATACAACTTTGCCCCCTTAGTTATAAATCAGTTCCTTAGATACTTAAAAACAAAAGAGAACACTCATATATGTACAAGGCGAGAGCGTGAAGGAGAGAGATTTCTTAATATAACTCTCTGTAGATCTCTGTCTGTGAACGTTGCATGTGTAATGCAGAGGTTTGGTACGACATAATTTAAAATACATTTGGAAAACTATATGACTATTAATATACGTACATATATACATATATATATATATACATACATACATAAGTATATATATATATATATATATATATATATATATATATATATATATATATATATATATATATATATATATATATGTATGTATGTATATACATGCATATATGTCTGTGTGTATATACATACATATGCACATACATTTATTTATATGTTTATGCATAAATACTATATATCTATATATGTATATATGTAATTATATGCACTTATATGTGTATATATATATATATATATATATATATATATATATATATATATACAAATACATATGTATATATGTGTACTCATATACATATATGTAACTATGTATATTTGCGTGTAACACTAGTCAAAACAAGCAGTCTGTACATTGAGTATATAAAATGTTTTTAATCATATTTATTGAAAGTTGAATACATTCCCTCCCTGAAATCAGCCTCTCTCCCTCCCTTCATAAATATATACATATATGCATATATATATATATATATATATATATATATATATATATATATATATATATATATATATATATATATGTGTGTGTGTGTGTGTGTGTGTGTGTGTAGTTATATAGATATATCCATATACATATATATATGTATATATGTATATATATGATACGTACATATATTTAGACATACCTAATTATATATACATACATGTGTGTGGGTATACACACACACACAAACACACACATATATATATATATATGTATATATATATATATACATACATGTGTGTGTATGTGTGTGGGTATACACACACACACAAACACACACATATATATATATGTATATATATATATATACATATATATATGTGTGTATATATATATATATATGAATATATATATATATATATATATATATATATATATATATATATATATATATATATATATATAATGCGCTTATCGACAAGTGCCGGATGAAATATGAACAAAGAAATTGTTTCCAACGGTAATGGAATTATTTTTTAGCATTCAGTGGCTAGGGTTGCTCGCTTTAATTTTCCGTTTTTCTCATAATATTTACATATAGTATATCAAGAAAAGAAATGTTTTCAACATTGGACCTGTCCATGTTTTTCATATGATATTGCCAACGTTTCTGAATCAGATATAACAGACCTTGACAATATTTTTGTGAAACAGTTTACGCTAGTTAGGACTGATTTGTATAACAGACTTCAATTGCAAGACTAAACATACCTGTAATGTTGATTTAAATTATTTATCGAAAGCTTTCTTTTTCTGAGCCAAAGTAAAATTTGGAGCGAGTAGCATAAAAGTAGAAGTATCTTATAATGCTACGTGCGAAGACTGTCTATTAATATTAACTGAATCATAAATTCTCCTTCATAGGCTAGGCAGACAAGATCTCTACAGCTTTCTCTACGCATGTTTGGTAGTTGAAAAGGCGGTGTGTTTATAACGCTACAAAGCTTCATCATATATATAGCTCATTCTAAATTACTCAATATTTTATGCAATAAACTTATTTTTAAATGTTTACATTCATAGAAGTATATAAAAAGCGAATCACAAACGATATCATTTCATAATAAATATAATATTTTTTCCAATTTCCTGATGAGCTTTGTGAGCTACTTAAAATCTGATAAACTCAATAAATCTACCTCGCTTGTTAAGCATATAAATAAATTTAAGAAAGCAATGTACTGTATAATATTGCTCAGTTTATCATACATACCGGTGTTTCATACCGGCGCAAAAATGCCTTTTGTTGGTTCCTCTGAAAATAACGTAAAGAAACCCTATTATATAATCCATTACTGCTATTGAGTGGAGGCGCAATGGCCCTGTGGTTAGGGCAGTGGAGTCGCGGTTATAGGATCGCGGTTTCGATTCCCAGACCGGGTGTTGTGAGTATTTATTGAGCGAAAACACCTAAAAAAGCTCCACAAGGCTCCGGCAGGAGATGGTGGCGAACCCTGCTGTACTCTTTCACCACAACTTTCTCTCACTCTTACTTCCTGCTTCTGTTGTACCTGTATTTCAAAGGGTCAGCCTTGTCACACTGTGTCACGCTGAATATCCCCGAGAACTACGTTAAGGGTACACGTGTCTGTGGAGTGCTCAGCCACTTCCACGTTAATTTCACGAGCAGGTTGTTCCGTTGATCGGATCAACTGGAACCCTCGTCGTCGTAAGCGACGGAGTGCCAGCAAGCAAACAAGCAACTGCTATTGAATTAACAAAACGAAACCTTTACAACATGTATCCACAGATTGCTTGAAAGCATTCGGATTTTATCACAAAACTAAATGCAATTTTTTGAATCCCTCAATGCATGACCCGCTCACATAAACTGAATTTTCTTCCTACACTGATCTGACTCAATCCAAACTAATTTAACTTTTATCACAAATCTAAATGTGTTTTATTGAGTCTCTCAACACAAGCCTCAACCACATTAAACGGATGTTTTCCTTACATCTATTTAATTTAATTTAACGTATATGAGAAATCTACATTACGTATTTTGAATTTTGGTAAAGGATTTAGCCGCATAAAATTGACGCACCTATTACGCCTACTTCATTTAACTCTTTCCGTCTAGCCAAATTTACTCATCTTTTCTCACTTCAATTATCTTTCTATATATCTGTCTGCCATCTTCGCTCCCCTCTTCAATTCTAAATTCACGGCTTCCTCGTACTCTGTAAAGTTCCATATTCCATAATTTTATATTTTACTGTCCATTCTAACTGGTATGATATTGAAGCAGTTTAACTAAATTTTATTCCCTGATTACCTCATAGTATTTCAAGTTTGGATTTTCTCTGCTAAGATACAAAATTTAGTATCTCTCGTTTCTCACTTATTCTGCACCGACGCCCGAACATAAGCATTTCCTTCATTGAACTTACTATTAAAATTTAACCTGTTATTGTTTTACATTTTTTTCTTTTGTTAATCATCAAACACAGAACACAGACATCCTGCTCGCATTCAAGAACATCTGAACCTAATTGTAGTAAGACAATTTATAACCTAAAACTTTCATGACTTCTCAAACCCTATACTTAAAATGACCCTTCCCATTGCACGTACATCACGCTGACCACGCTGACCAAAACTGCTGTAAATAGTAACTATTCTTCTCCTTGTACCCCATCTCCGCTGGTTAGTCTGGATAATAGATAACTCTATTATTCTGACACCGTGGAGGCGCAATGGCCCAGTGGTTAGGACAGCGGACTCGCGGTCATAGGATCGCGGTTTCGATTCCCAGACCGGGCGTTGTGAGTGTTTATTGAGCGAAAACACCTAAAGCTCCACAAGGCTCCGGCAGGGGATGGTGGCGAACTCTGCTGTACTCTTTCACCACAACTTTCTCTCACTCTTACTTCCTGTTTCTGTTGTGCCTGTAATTCAAAGGGTCAGCCTTGTCACACTGTGCCACGCTGAATCTCTCCGAGAACTACGTTAATGGTACACGTGTCTGTGGAGTGCTCAGCCACTTCCACGTTAATTTCACGAGCAGGCTGTTCCGTTGATCGTATCAACTGGAACCCTCGGCGTCGTAAGCGACGGAGTGCCAACAACTATTATTTATTATTTATATCTATATGTATATATGCATATATATATATATATATATATATATATATATATATATATATATATATATATATATATATATATATATAAAATATTAGTTTCGTTCTTTGTTCTAATGAAATATGATAGTCCCTCTGGACACAGTGTTTCACATACGGCATGTACAGATATTTAGTTACTTAGCATATAAATCGATACACACTCATGCAACTTCACTACATGCCTATATACAGGTATAAACATAGCTACATATACATATATATATATGGGTATTGATACAACTATATAAATGTACATAAGCATGTCTACATTCAGGCAAATTCATATATATATGTATGTATGTATATATATATATATATATATTTATATATATATATACAAGAAATGAGGGCAGGGAATCGTCAATTAATAATAGAATTAATAATTAACAATTTTGCCAAGTAGTTCAGTATGAAAAAAACCTTTATCGGTAAGACCATTTATCATCATAAATATAAGGGATTAGCAATTGAGTTGCTTCTCCAACATACTGAAAATTTAGAAATAGCAGTCAAAGAACTACTGATTCTAAACTACAAATTTTTCTCTAAAACGGATGGCGATATTTATGGCACACATAGAACAAAAAACCGGAGGGAAAAGCACAAACAAAACAAGCCTTTAGTTAATTGGGTACGAATCGTTTCATGGTTAAGTGAATGAAAATTTCACTATTCCAATCTTCAGCCCAAATATTCTGATAAATTTAGAGACACTTTCGAATTTATCAGAATATTTGGGCTGAAGATTGGAATAGTGAAATTTTCATTCACTTAACCATGAAACGATTCGTACCCAATTAACTAAAGGCTTGTTTTGTTTGTGGTTTTCCCTCCGGTTTTTTGTTCTATGTGTGCCATAAATATCGCCATCCGTTTTAGAGAAAAATTTGTAGTTTAGAATCAGTAGTTCTTTGACTGCTATTTCTAAATTTTCAGTATGTTGGAGAAGCAACTCAATTGCTAATCCCTTATATTTATGATGATATATATATATATATTCATATATATATATATATGGATGTATGTACTTGCACGTACATATAGACACACGCAAATTAATACTTGATATACACATGGGACGCAAATCAAAAATATCTATATGTAGATATCATTATATGCCACAGCCAAAGTGCACAAACATTAAAAATAAATGGTACTTCTATATTAGCTGAATAGACAAACACAGCCAAAGCACGAAATACACATGAAAAAGAACAATACCCCCCCCCCCACACACACACACACATACACTCTCACAGACATATATGAGGGTGAGCCAAAGATTATATGCACTCTTCGTGTTGTAATTTAATAAAACAAAAGCGCTGTCTGAGTAATTACATCATTCTTCGAGTTAGTGTCCTTGCTTTCTGATGGACTCTTTCAAGCGGTCAGCATGCTTACTTGTTCCAGAAGCTTGCTTATTCCATCGGAGAAAGCTTTCGGTCAGTTCCTCGTCTATTTATGCACTGTGTCTAGCGCTTCGTCCTCCGTGCAAACCAATGACCTCGTAAAGAATGTTTGAGCGGTCAAAAGGACTGTATACATAGAGATCAGGACTGTCTACATAATGGTCTAGCTGCTCAAAACGCAGTTTTTCAATGGTTTCAACGGTGTAGGCGTGCACTGTCGAGCTACATTAACGCTCTCTTCAGTGTTTGATGTGAATTGCTGATTTCAGTTTGTTGGCCAGCATTTCACAGTAACTACGTTAAGGGTACACGTGTCTGGGGAGTGCTCAGCCACTTGCACGTTAATTTCATGAGCAGGCTGTTCCGCTGATCGGATCAACTGGAAC
>NC_142954.1:21412507-21417507 GCF_046866305.1 Octopus bimaculoides | reverse complement strand
AGGCTCGTGGAGCTTTTAGGTGTTTTCGCTCGTCTGGGAATCGAAACCGCGATCCAATGACCGCGAGTCCGCTGCCCTAACCACTGGGCCATTGCGCCTCCACTACAGGCGTACATACACATACACATATATAAATAATCGATTTAGGAAACAAAAAATGGATTTGGTATTAGTCTTTATTCTGTACAACGGTCGTTTCGACCTCTCCTGCGACTCTCCTTTATGAGTGGGACGTTGAGCATCATATTGGGTTGCATCAATTTTGCAGTCTGGGTCACGTCAGGTACGTGCATACATAAACCAGTGTCATGCTAAAAATATTGAGCTCAGGCAGTTATATTCGTATCTTTCCCGCTTCATTAGCGAATGGAGCTTTGCTATAATTGTCCTTTTGTTAAATATTCATAACAAGATAATTGTAAATCGCAGGATGGATCGAAATGATTATCATACGGCATAAAGATTAATACTAAATCCATTTTTTTTCTTTGCTTAATCGATTATTCTCTCAACTCACACTGCGGATTTCCGGAAGTAGATCCACCGGAAATACCCCCCAACCGTGAATGACACAAGGTAGCTCAAAATGTGCCAATGCTCTACTCAACACATCAACACTCTAATTGACATATACCCACTAGTCTAAAAATTACATGTATATATGTATGTATGTATGTATGTATGTATGTATGTATGTATGTATGTATGTATGTATGTAAGATGGGCTTCCATACGGTTTCCATCTATGAAATTCACTCACAAGGCATTGGCTGCACACGGTCGGCAGCTAAAGTCGAAGACACTATCCACGTTTCTAGGCAGTGGGGGTGAACCCGAAGTCATGTGGTTGTAAAGCGAGCTTGTTAACCACGCAGACGTGACTGTCCCTACACAACCATATCTACTCCTAATTTTTTTTTTCTTTTATAACATTCAATATAAAAAGCGGCGTAATTAAGGAGAATAAACGATATTTATATAATCAGCCGCCTCGGATTCTTTTATGTCAACCACCCACGCCCAAATTATGAAGAATTTATTGCAGCAGATGTTTGTTCTTTCTTAGTTTCAAGTCATTTGTCTGACTGGTCTCTTTGTCCACTTCTCTTTGTCCAAACGAATCCAACACAATCCAATCCGACCCAACTCCACCTACAACCTTAACCAAGCCAAACCACACTAATGCATCCACACACAATACAACACGAGATCGCACATCGCCTCCACCGTACAGCCCCGCACCGTTTCGGCTCGGATCGTATCATATCTGCAGCTCCCAACAGCTCCGACAACACTGAATTAAACAGTCGTACGCATACACACACACACTTACACATACAAGCACACACACACACACACACACACACACAAGCACACACAAGCACACACACACACACACACAAACATACACACACGCACACGCGTAAGCTCACATGCACACACGGACACCCACGCATACACACACATGCACACACACACACACACACACATATATATATATGTGTGTGCATAGAAACCAATTGATATGTCCACCACCACCACCACCACCGTCGCCACCACATGCTCTACTCTACCTGCTTCTCATCCACCCACAAGCTAAACAGTGTGATACGATTGATTAGCTATCGATAAATATAGATTACGGTAATAAAGTATGGCGATTTGAGAGACAAAAGACAAGCAAACGGAAAACAGAAGGGGGGAAATAAATAAGGCATACACACATATACAGCAACAGCATCAACATGAACAAACAGCACATAACAACTCATTATTTAGAATCAGTTTGGTGGATGGTTGGCGCGTCAGCGACAAAATGCCTTGTGGCATTTCTTCCGTCTCTCCGTTCTGAGTTCAAATTACACCAAGGACGACATTGCGTTTTATTCTTTCGGAGTCAATGAAATAAGTACCAGTCAAGTACTGTGGTTGATGTAATCGACTGGCCCCAAGAGTTTCAGGTCTTGCCCAGAGTGTTGTTGGGTTGGCACTCCGTCGCCTACGACGTCGATGGTTCCAGTCGATCCGATCAACGGAACAGCCTGCTCGTGAAATTAACGTGCAAGTGGCTGAGCACTCCACAGACACGTGTACCCTTAACGTAGTTCTCGGAGAGATTCAGCGTGGCACAGTGTGACAAGGCTGACCCTTTGAATTACAGGCACAACAGAAACAGGAAGTAAGAGTGAGAGAAAGTTGTGGTGAAAGAGTACAGCAAGGTTCGCCACCATCCTCTGCCGGAGCCTCGTGGAGCTTTTAGGTGTTTTCGCTCAATAAACACTCACAACGGTCTGGGAATCGAAACCGCGATCCTATGACCGCGAGTCCGCTACCCTAACCACTGGGCCATTGCGCCTCCACACTGCCCAGAATAGAAAGACCTATTTAGAATTAGTAGGCAGATTGTTAGCACCGTGGGCGGACAAAATGTTTAGTAGGATTTCTTATAGCATTTCACGTTCTCAGATCGAATTACTTGTTTGGTGATCGCTTTGCTGATGTCTGCCATAACTGGTGGCAGAAAGGGAAAATTTCTAATGATGAGAGCCATGGCGTTGTAGTGCTGCTGAAAAAGGACTCAAACAAGGGGGAACAAATAAATAATTTTAGGCCCGTAACGCTTCTAAACACAGATTGCAAGATGTTGGCCAAGGTGCTAGCCAAGAGGTTGGCACTTGTCATTGTTAGGCTGGTCGACAACAGATACTTGGAGGTTGGATCGCTGCAATGTGCAGCGACATGTGTTTGCTAGTCAAAATAAATACCCACCTTTCGAAATTGCTTAATATCGCACGTTCTGTCCATCAAGGATACCCAGTTTCGCCCCTTCTGTACCTGTTGTCTATCGAGCCATTACTACGAGAAGTCGATGTTTCAAGGGGTATCATACGTGAACTAGAACGCGGAATATTCATGGTGACTTCTGCAGACGACGTCACTGAAATAGGGTTGGATATCTCGGAAATCGAGATGAAGGAAACGCTTATGAGAAGAGATTAACTATAAGTCGGTAGGCCTGCTGCTCTCCACCTGGAGAAGCAGGTCTACGCCATCCGACATTGACGTAGGGCGCTGGATGGAAGGATCTCTTAAATTTCTTGAGGTCTGGTTCGATCTTGATCTCCAGGCGGGCAAGAACTGAAGGGTGATGAGCAGGGTAGCCAGTCAATCCTAGAAATGTGCAAAGAGAAAGCTGCTCCTAGAGGGTCGGGTGGAACTGGCGAATGCGCACATCGCATCGGTCATCTTACTATCGCTTGACTGTCGTCCCTTGCCTTACTTCGTTGCTGATCAAGTTGGAGCACTTTCGCTTCCAGTGAAAGAAACGGTCCGTCTCGTCAGATGATCCATCTATTGTCAGTAGCCACTGAATGGAGGATGGGACATACCATGGCTAATGTTGTGCAGACATGCGCTTAGGCTACGACATCTCCAGAGTTTCATTGACGGTGATCTGATGTGGTCGCCGTTTGTCAGATGGGATTTTCTGCAGCTCGTCCCATTGTCGGAGCCACAGCCCTGGAATAAATGTAGACGGAGAAATGATGCTTCGCATAAGGAGAGCCAGCAAGCGCTCGCAGCCCTCTGCCTGTTGGGCAATGAGGTCGGTGGAAGTTACACACTGGAGATCCAAAGAAGGTTCAGGCTTATAATTCTGCTGAACGCAGATTATAAGATTTTTGCCAAGGTGCTACCAAAGAGGCTGGTACTTGTGGTTGATAGACTGGTCTATAATGCCTAGTTACGCGTTATTTCAAATAAATCTATCCACGACAACCTATATCTAAAGGGCTACATCATAGGGAGAGTGCGTGAAGAACCTGGCACGTATATGTGTGTGTGTGTGTGTGTGTGTGTGTGTGTGTGTGTGTGTGTGTGTGTGTGCGTGCGCATGCGTGTTTGTGTGTGGATGCATATAGAATCTTTATGCATTTAGCTAATTTCCTTTTCTTTCGCTTCAACCATACAATTATTTCGTATACAGCTGCTATTTCAATTTGATTGGATTTCTTCAGTACGAAGTACATGTGTACGTGTGTGTGTGTGTGTGTGTGTCTAAGAGAGAGAGAGAGAGAGAGAGAGAGAGAGAGAGAGAGAGAGAGAGAGAGAGAGAGAAAGAGGGATATTTTTCACATAAGCATGTCATAACCAAATAATAAGTACTTCTAGAGCACTTTTAGGTCATAAATTCTTCAATGAAACCAATTAAGGCGTGGTGTCTTGTGAGATTCGAGTGTCGAGTGAACTTATACACACAGACACCCATATATAGCTTATTAGGCTCATATTAAAAAGAGAGTTTTATTGAGTTAATTGTTGAAGATACACTCGACAAGTATTTTTAGTAATTTAATAAATTTTAAAACTAGTTTAGAAAACAGTTTACTACTACTACTACTACTACTACTATTACTACTACTGCTGTTTCTACTAACATTACTACCACTTCTACAACAACTACTATTACTATTACTACTACTACTACTACTACTACTACTACTACTACTACTACTATTACTACTACTATAATACTACTTCTGCTACTGTTGTTGCTACTGATGCTGGTGTTGCTGTTACGTTATTACCACCAACGCCACCAGTACCACTTCAATTGCTACTAATGCACTACCACCCTCATTAGTGCAACTACTACTACTACTAGTAGTAGTAGTAGTACTACTACTACTACTACCACTACCGCAACCGCTACACACATCACTACAAAATCTAAACTGCACCATTGCCATTCCCGTCTCCTCCAACACCACTACAATAAATAATAAATCCCCTCCAACAGCCACCACTGCACTAAATGCTACCACCACCACCACCACCACCACCACCATTTCACCACCACCGAAATCATGACAACAGCAACTACTACTACTACTACTACTACTACTACTAAAATCTAAACTGATATTTAATGAATGTCACGGTGTACGTTTCACAAGAATTTTGGCAAAATTATTCCAATCCAGAGGTTTATTCGGGTGACG
>NC_142954.1:21410307-21412007 GCF_046866305.1 Octopus bimaculoides | reverse complement strand
TATATATATATATATATATATATATATATAAAAACAGGGAGAGTTAAGATGTGTGTACGTGACGAACTAAGTATTGAGTTTGAAGGAGCGTGCATATTAAGTGACCGTATGAGGATGAAGTATCAAGTACCGAGATTTCAACTGACATAGCAAACGGTGATTGCAAGAAAAAACAAAGATCTTTGGCTATGGCGAGAATTTAAGTTTTGCAACTACTGCTAGAATTGGATCAGATTCAATGAAGAAGAAATGTTGAATTAAATTAATGCTGAGCGGTAGGGAAACACTTTCCATTTTTGAACTTAGACTAATGTTACTTTATATAAAATGTTCGTTTTATTGTATTTTTATTGTATTTAACTATCTGTTTGTTATTTTTTAATTATTTTTTTTAGTTTCTGTGACAGATGATTCATGAAAAAAAATCAAAGAAATGTGAATAAACGGAGAATACATATATATATAGATACATATATATATATACATATATATATATACATACATATATATATATATATATATATATATATATATATATACATATATGTATATATACATATATGTATATATACATATATATACGTATATATGCATATATGTATATATATATATATATATTTATATACTTGTAAATATATACATATATATATATATATATATATATATATATATATATATATATATATATATATATATATATATATATATATATATATATATATGTAAATATAATATGTGACAATTATTCGGTAGCCATGATAAGACTCCGAGTTTCGGATGTCGGGGCGGAAACCTACGCCGGCATCTCTTCAGTTATCAGGCCATCGATATATAAATTAACAGGAACCCTTGTCGACGACGACGATATATATATATATATATATATATATTGGCTAAGATCTTCCAATGGATGTTGTAAGTGACATCGTTGTAACTGCCAAGTGTAAGCCCTACGCCAACAGCAGTGCAAAGTGCGGTCTTTGTGATATGGAAAGATGGCTCATCTGAAAAAACAGCTGGTTTTAATTGCAACTTGATAATTACAATACAACCTCTAGATGCAGAGATGAGAAGTTTTTACAGACCAAAAATTTATATAACGGCATTCGTTTACACCAAGGCGGCGAGCTGGCAGAAACGTTAGCACGCCGGGCGAATCACTTAGCGGTATTTCGTTTGTCTTTACATTCTGAGTTCAAATTCCGCCGAAGGTCGACTTTGCTTTTCATCCCTTCGGGGTCGATAAATTGAATACCAGTTGGTTACTGATGTCAATCTAATCGACTGGCACCCTCCCCAAAATTTCGGATCCTGTGCCTAGAGTAGAAAAAGGTATTTGTTCACTCTGTTTATATATATTTTGCAGGCCACCCTCTTAGCTCATTAGCGTTTTGTATATGTAAACACACACACACACACACACACACACACACACACACACACACACACACATTCACTCGCACACACACACACACACACACATTCTTTTATATATATATATATATATATATATATATATATATATATATGTATATATGCACGTTTATATCTAGATATACATATGCATGTTTACATATGTGTGTTTGTATGATTTTTATGTTCGTAAAAAAACACAAAATACAATAACAAAAACAACAACAAAGTGAGGACGTGATACGGATAGTGTTATTAGACGCTCGGGAAAGGAGTATATAGGTTTA